>NW_013848958.1:0-371 GCF_000517525.1 Limulus polyphemus
TTTTTTGTTCCAACTTAATACATGTATCACGTACTTTTTGCTGACTTGTCGCGAAATTCATTTAGAAGTTAGAGAGAAAAATACATAATGAAACAGTACAACAATAATGTTTTCATAAGAGATGATTGATAAAACGACATAGTAAATAATATTAAATACGTTGTTAGCTCTAATTAAATTTGTAGATATTGTTCTACGTTTGAGATATTAGCATTATATATAACTAACATTGAATTAGGCCCGGCATGGCCAGGTGGTTAGGACGCTCGACTCGCAATCTGCGGGTCGCGGGTTCGCATCCCCATCCCACCAAATATGCTCGCCCTTTCAGCCGTGGGGGCGTTATAATGTGACGGTCAATTCCACTATTT
>NW_013848959.1:0-402 GCF_000517525.1 Limulus polyphemus
TATTTAGGGAGTTATGGCAGGTTTTGCGTTTTGTACCAGTATTTCATTAAATTTCAACGGATCTTCTCGACATTTTTTATGAATGTTCGTTGCGTCCTTGCGTATTTACATTCCAAATACTAACTTTCTAGTGTTTGTTTTGCGATTTGTATTGTCGTTTATGTTACATCTTTATTGTCTTTCTGAAATAGTATGTGTTGTGCAGTGAAGCTCTTTGTTACTACTTTGTTCTCTATTTATTGCTACCACGGGGTACTGTATAGATGGATATTAACCAAATATTATGTATAGGTTCTCTAGTTCGTTCCGAAATTACATGCAAAGTTTCACCATGCTACTCTTTGTTTTGAAAGAGTTGTGGCAGGTTTTGCGTTTCGTACCAGTATTTCATTAAATTTCAAC
>NW_013848960.1:0-659 GCF_000517525.1 Limulus polyphemus
AAGACCTGCCAACGCAGTCAGACGAAAGAAGTGGGCAAGTGATATGATGACTAAGCCTCTGGACTTTTGGAAGACCGTATTCTTCTCAAACGAATCTAGATTCGCTCAAGTTTCGGACAGTGGAAGGATATGGGTCTGGAGAATGCCTCACCAAGAGTTTTGGCTCAACAGATTGCAGCCAACTGTGAAGCATGGTGGTTTGGGGAGCTGTTTGAGATCGAGCTTAGTGGAGTGCGTTGGCAACATAAATTTTGCGAAATACGTCGAAATATTGGAAGAAGGACTCTTGCCACTTTATTCCTCGGGTTTCGTGGACAAGAACACAACATTGTTCCAGGAAGATGGAGCACCGTGTCACACTGCTAGAAACGGCCAGGGCAACTTCTGGATACCATTTTCTTCCTGCCACTTTTGGGTGGAGTCAATCTCCTGACATGAACTCCATCGAAAACCTCTGGGCCATACTAGACTGGCAAGTCAAGAAACAACAAAAAAAAACAAATTTCGAAGAGCGATCTACTCCAAGTTTTGAAGCAAGAGTGGGCGAAAATACCACAATCTAAAATTGAAGAGATGATTCTCACGATGCCCCAAAGGATCAACGAACTCCATGAAGCGAAAGGAAGATCTACTAGATATTCATTAAATTATAAATATAT
>NW_013848961.1:0-370 GCF_000517525.1 Limulus polyphemus
GTAACACACGGTGTTCTAAAATACTAGACCGTGATATTGTACATAAAACTACCTATCTGATTTACAGTAACCCACAGTTGGTGTTCTAAAATACTAGACCGTGATATTGTACATAAAACTACCTATCTGATTTACAGTAACCCACAGTTGGTGTTCTAAAATACTAGACCGTGATATTGTACATAAAACTACCTATCTGATTTACAGTAACACACAGTTGGTGTTCTAAAACACTAGACTGTGATATTGTACATAAAACTACCTGATTTACAGTAACCCACAGTTGGTGTTCTAAAATACTAGACCGTGATATTGTACATAAAACTACCTATCTGATTTACAGTAACCCACAGTTGGTGTTCTAAAATAC
>NW_013848962.1:0-371 GCF_000517525.1 Limulus polyphemus
GTTCAATCTTCATGTTGGCTAATACAGAACAACTTTTGTGTTTACAATTCATTAACTCAAAAAGTATTTGCACATTTAAAAAATCCTCTGATAAAAACGCAATTATAACATTTATATACAGCCCAGCTTTACTAGGCCTTATCTATTATGATATGTTTTCAAGTGCCACTCAACATAACTAGGCTTAGGTTGTGACGGTACATCTTTAAATACAGTTCAAACTTATCAAAAAATTATCTGATATGCTAAATTTTCAAGCATTGTTCAGCCTTACTAGGCCTAAACTAATATGATAAATTGTCAAGTCCCGCTCGGCCTTTAACTAGTTTTAAGGTGTGATGGTGTATCCTCAAGCACAGCTTAGACATTAT
>NW_013848963.1:0-371 GCF_000517525.1 Limulus polyphemus
GACAGACCATGCAGCGTTACATTGGTTAAGATCATTAAAGAACCCAGATGGACAACTGGCATGTTGGATCTGAAAGATAGACCAGTATAATTATGATATTGAATACAGAGAATGAAAATATTATGGAAATGCCGACGGACTGAGCCAAAGACCCTGCAAAAATGACTGTAGACATTGCTGCAAAAGGGAGGTTGAACTAACCAGGTGCCATCAAGCTGAAGTCAAAGTGACTGAAGGAGTTGATAATGGTGAAGTGGAACCAGGTACAGATATTAAAGCAGAGGAGGAGAAAGACAAAGATTTGAAGCCAATAATTCATTTTTTAAAAGCAAGTGTTTTGCACCCTGCTTGGGAGAAGGTGTCTAGCTTAA
>NW_013848964.1:0-371 GCF_000517525.1 Limulus polyphemus
GAAAGCTACACTAGGACTATTTACTTTTAACTATTTTTAGTTTTGTTGTGCTTTAACGCAAAGCTACACTAGGACTATCTACTTTTAACCATTTTTAGTTTTGTTGTGTTTTAACGCAAAGCTACATAGGACTATCTACTTTTAACCAGTTTTAGTTTTGCTGTGCTTTAACACAAAGCCGCACTAGGACTATCTACTTTTAACCATCCTCAAATTTGTTGTGCTTTAACACAAAGCTACACTAAGATTATCTACTTTTAATCCTCCTTAATTTTGTTGTGCTTTAACCCAAAGCTACTCTAGGACTATCTACTTTTAACCAGTTTTAGTTTTGTTGTGTCTTTAACGACAAAGCTACAGTAGGACTATCT
>NW_013848965.1:0-680 GCF_000517525.1 Limulus polyphemus
CATAGTAAGTTAGTCATGGATTACAAAGTAATTATTTAGAGTACGTCAATAAGAGATTACAAAGTCCTTTTTCAGAGTAATTCAGTCATGTTTTACAAAGTCACTGTTCAGAGTAAGTTAATCATATATCACAAAGTCATTGTTCAGAGTAAGTTAGTCATGTATTACAAAGTCATTGTTCAGAGTAAGTCAGTAAGATATTACAAAGCAATTGTTCGGAGTAAGTATCTCATGTATTTCAAAGTCATTGTTCAGAGTAATTCAGTCATATATTACAAAGTCATATTTCATTGTACGTCAGTAAGATATTACAAAGTCATTGTTCAAAGTAATTCAGTCATGTATCAAAAAGGCACTGTTCAAAGCAAGTCAGTCATGTATTACAAAGTCATTGTTCAAAGTACGTCAGTTAGATATTAAAAAGTCATTGTTCAGAGTAATTCAGTCATGTATTACAGAGTCATTGTTCAGAGTAAGTTAGTCATGCTTCACAAAGTGTTTGTTCAGAGTAAGTCAGTAATAATTTACAAAGTCATTGTTCAGAGTAAGTCAATCATGTATTACAAAGTCATTGTTCAGAGTATGTCAATCATGTATTACAAAGTCATTGTTCAAAGTAATTCAGTCATGAATACAAAGTCATTGTTCAGAGTAAGTCATCATGTATTACAAAGTCATTG
>NW_013848966.1:0-371 GCF_000517525.1 Limulus polyphemus
TGTAGACTTCTGACTGATTCTGGGTTCCATACCTGAGTTCCAAAGCCTCTACCAGTGCTCTATAGTTGTGTCTGTCGGCTGCTGTCAACTGTCCAAGTATTTCCAGTGATTGTCCCTTCAAGCTCGTTGCCAGATACACAGCTTTCTGTTCCTCTCTCCATCCATTCATCTCTGCCAGTAACTCAAACTGTGCTCTATATGCTTCCCACGGTGCCTTCCCATCGAATTCCTGTGGCTTCCTTCGCACTGGATCACTCCTATTACTGACATTCATATCTGGGATGTGACTTCTAACAGGGCTGAAGATGTCTGCATTAGGGTTTAGCTGCGGGCTCTGGAAGGGGCTTGCCATTGTCTGGGGCTGATTAAGG
>NW_013848967.1:0-369 GCF_000517525.1 Limulus polyphemus
GTATTTGGGTCTAAAAAAATATGAAATTTTGAGCAGACTAAAGACACAACCTACCTCCTTGAAAGCTTGGTTCGAAAAAAGAGATGGCATCCTAACACATGAAAATGGCTGAGAAAGCCAGTAGGGGGGCATTCTAAACTTTTGAATGGTTATTCACATGTCATATATTGAAGCAAGTGTATATAAGAGACCATTTCCAAAAATGGACAGAGGTGAGTGAGGCCACTGTGTTTTATTCGTTACATAAGCGATATATCAGCAAAGAGAAAAGATCAGAAGTTCTTATTTTATATTCTAGCTTGTCAATATTGGTAATTTGAGTTCCTAATTCATACGAAGTTATAGACTTAGTATTTTGACATTACAAAC
>NW_013848968.1:0-209 GCF_000517525.1 Limulus polyphemus
TGATGACCCATTTGACTGGACGCATCTCACTTGATGACTCGCTTGTTCTATAACAGCTTGTCTGATGACCCATTTGACTGGACGCATCTCACTTGATGACTCGCTTGTTCTATAACAGCTTGTCTGATGATCCATGTGAAATGGTTATATCTCACTTGATGACTCGCTTGTTCTATAACAGCTTGTATGATGACCCATATGACTGGACG
>NW_013848969.1:0-655 GCF_000517525.1 Limulus polyphemus
AGCCTGCTTATTTATCGTCCAGTGTTGCCCGTATACACAGCCTGCTTATTTATCGTCCAGTGTTGCCCGTATACACAGCGTACTTATTTATAATACACTGTTGCCCGTATACACAGCCTGCTTATTTATCATCTACTGTTGCCCTTATACACAGCGTGCTCATTTATCGTTCATTGTTGCCCGTATACACAGCGTGCTTATTTATAATCCACTGTTGCCCGTATACACAGCGTGCTTATTTATCGTCCATTGTTTCCCGTATACACAGCGTGCTTATTTATCGTCCATTGTTGCCCGTATACACAGCGTGCTTATTTATCGTCCATTGTTGCCCGTATACACAGCGTGCTTATTTATCGTCCATTGTTGCCGTATACACAGTGTGCTTATTTATCGTCCATTGTTGCCCGTATACACAGCGTGCTTATTTATCGTCCATTGTTGCCCGTATACACAGCGTGCTTATTTATCATCTACTGTTTCTGTCTATTCATATTGACCAAACAGTTTTCTGTGAGTATTTAAATAACGAGACAATGTCATTTTATCAATAGAGCAAATCCCTGCTTATTTATCGTCCATTGTTGCCCGTATACACAGCGTGCTTATTTATCGTCCATTGTTGCCCGTATACACAGCGTGCTTATTTATCGTC
>NW_013848970.1:0-371 GCF_000517525.1 Limulus polyphemus
CCCGTACAACTTATATATAAAAACAAAACATTTATTAAATGAAATAGTCTCCATTCTTATCGATGATGCTTTTCCATCTTACAATCAGGTTGTTAATGCCCTGACTAAAGAAATCACTTGACTGAAGCAAAAAACATATTGATGTGCTCTTTAACACCTACCACCTTTCGCACTAAGATGGTGTTGCAGCGAACGAAAAAGGTGGTAATCTGATGGTGCCATATCTGGAGAATATGGTGGGAGGGTGAGAACTTCCCAACCCAACTCCATAAACTTGTGTTGTGTCAAACGTACCACATGTGGATGTGCATTGTCGTGGAGAAGAAAAACACCTTTCCGATTGACGAGTGAAGGGCGTTTCTGATGAAGGA
>NW_013848971.1:0-1001 GCF_000517525.1 Limulus polyphemus
CTGTCAATAAGAAGACACAAGATTTAATAATACTGTGTACTACCAATAAGAAGACACAAGATTTAACAATACTGTGTACTGTCCATAAGAAGACACAATATTTAACAATACTGTGTACTGTCAATAAGAAAACACAAGATTTACAATACTGTGTACTGGCAATAAGAAGACAGAAAATATAAGAATACTGGGTACTGTCAATAAGAAGACACAATATTTAGCAATCCTATGTACTATCAATAAGAAAACACAATAATTAACAATACTGTGTATTATCAATAAGAAGACACAAGATTTAAAAATACTGTGTACTATCAATAACAAGACACGAGTTTTAACGATACTGTGTACTATCAATAAAAAGACACAATAAATCTTGTGTCTTCTTATTGGCAATACACAGTATTGTTAAATCTTGTGTCTTCTTATTGACAGTACACCGTATCTTTAAATCTTGTGGCTTGTTGTGATAGTACACAGTATTCTTATATCTTGTGTCTTCTTCTTGACTGTACACAGTATTGTAAATCTTGTGTACCCTTATTGACAGTACACAGTATCGTTAAATATTTTGTCTTCTTATCGACATTACACAGTATTGTTAAATCTTGTGTTTTCTTATTGATAGTACACAGTATCGTTAAATCTTTTGGCATGATATAGATAGTACACAGTTTCGGTAAATCTTGTGTCTTCTTATTGGCAGTACACAGTATTGTTAAATACACAGTATCGTTAACTGTCCATAAGAAGACACAATATTTAACAATACTGTTTACTATCAATAAGAAGACACAATATTTAACAATACTGTTTACTATCAATAAGAAGACACGAGATTTAACGATACTGTGTACTATCAATAACAAGACACAAGATTTAACAATACTGTGTTCTGTCAATAAGAAGACACAAGATATAAGAATACTGTGTACTATCACTAACAAGCCACAAGATTTAACGATACTGTGTACTGTCAATCAGAAGACACAAGATTTAAC
>NW_013848972.1:0-371 GCF_000517525.1 Limulus polyphemus
GTCTTTTTTTTTTTTGAAATTCATTGCACCTTAGCGTTATAAGCCTTCAGACTTACCGCTGAGCCACTGGGGGTCTGCTGTAATATGAGGATAATCCGTAGGGGGGTGGGGGCTGTTAGACTCGATAGTCTTAAACTGGAAGACACCATCTGGGTCCTTGAAATTGTCATAAACGGAACAGCATGTATTTGTTTTTATTCCTGGTACCGATAGTGAAACGATACTACAAAATACTTGGTTTAGGCTTGAATGGGTAATGAAGAAAAAACTTTAATATAAGTTTAACGTAACAGCAAATGTACAACGTTTCGACAAGGTTTTGTCATCATCGGGTACTTTAAAGATAGTTTCACGGTGTGATGACAAAACCT
>NW_013848973.1:0-367 GCF_000517525.1 Limulus polyphemus
GGGACCTTTCAACTTTGGCCCGTAATACACTCCTGCGGCTAATGACCATCTATTAATTTATCACTGTGGAAGGAATCTACTCTTGTCGCTACCCCTTGTCCAATTTTAAGTATATACATATTGAGTCCTTAACCTTATATAAAACTTTTGGTGAGGTAATAATATGTTATGTTAAAATTGTGTGAAAGTTAGGATTTTTGTGTTATTTATCATAACATCCATCCTCACATATTTTAAGTTGATAACCTGGACATAGGACGGGTACCTCAGCTTGTTGATATTAGGTCGTCAAGAAATTAATGTCGCGTTTTGGAACACTTTCATTAACCACCCCCAACAAACGTACATCACGTATAATAGTTAAACG
>NW_013848974.1:0-372 GCF_000517525.1 Limulus polyphemus
GTATACAACAGAGCGACGTAATCATTTTTCGAGACAACAGTGGCTTGAAAACATATTAAACAATATACCAAAGGGACGGTGGTGGTAACGTAAAAAGTCCTTCTCTGTAAATGTTACCTCCTTTTTCAGCAAATAATATAAAACGTAAATATTTTTTAAATATTACTCACAAATGTTGTTTTTCCAGCATCAGTCAATTTCAAGTGCTATTGTTTTTTTTTTTTGCTAAATAATATAAGAAATGTATACTGTTTATATTATCAAATCTAGCCCTTCATACATTGTACACAGGGTTTAATATACTTTGTAAAAACGTTTTGCTTATGCTGTTGTTGTGGAATGCCACCACTTTGGCGAACTGTATTTTACATT
>NW_013848975.1:0-371 GCF_000517525.1 Limulus polyphemus
CCAATGGACTGAGCTGAAAACCCTGCAAAAATGACAACAGACATTGCTACAAAAAGAGGTTGAACTAACCAGGTGTCATCAAGCTGAAGTCAAAGTGACTGAAGGAGTTGATGATTGTGAAGTGGAACCAAGTATAGATATTAAAGCAGAACAGGAGAAAGGCCAAGATTTGAAGCCAATAATTGATTTTCTACAAGCAAGTGTTTTGTGACCCGCTTAGGAGAAGGTGTCTAGCTTAAGCCCTGTGACAGAGAACTATTGGGCACAATGGGACAAGTTGATGGTATTATTGTCTGAAGATGGGAAAGTGACAGCCTGGCAAACAGTTATACTGAGAAAGTTATGGGAAGTTGTGCTGCATCAATCCCATG
>NW_013848976.1:0-371 GCF_000517525.1 Limulus polyphemus
GTAGAGAACTCAGAGTTACATCAAGGTAGAGAATTCAGAGTTCTTACATCAGGTTTAGAGGACTCAGGCTTACATCAAGTGTAGAGAACTCAGACTGACATCAAGATACAGAACTCAGACTTACATCAAGGTAGAGAACTCAGACTTACATCAGGTGTAGAGAGCTCAGACTTACATCAAGATACAGAACTCAGACTTACATCAAGAGTAGAGAACTCACACTTACATTAAGGTAGAGAACTCAGACTCACATCAGGTTTAGAGAACTCAGGCTTACATCAAGTGTAGAGAACTCAGACTCACATCAAGATACAGAACTCAGACTTACATCAAGGTAGAGAACTCAGACTTTCATCAGGTGTAGAGAACTT
>NW_013848977.1:0-369 GCF_000517525.1 Limulus polyphemus
GAGCTGTTTGTTATAATAGAAGAATGTTTGAGCCGTTTGTTATAATAGAAGAATGTTTGAGCTGTTTGTTATAATAGAAGAATGTTTGAGCTGTTTGTTATAATAGAAGAATGTTTGAGCCGTTTGTTATAATAATGGAATTTTTCATTTGTGAGTTATAATATGGTATGTTTCAGCTGTTTGTTATAATAATTGTACTTTCCATTTGTGAGTTATAATACTGGTATGTTTGAACTGTTTGTTAGATAATGGTATGTTTCAGCTGTTTGTTATAATAATGGCATGTTTCACTTGTTTGTTATAATAATGGTATTTTTCATTTATTAATTATATTAATAGTATGTTTTAGCTGTTTGTTACGATAATGGT
>NW_013848978.1:0-425 GCF_000517525.1 Limulus polyphemus
GACTATTGTTTTGACAATAGCTATAGTAGCTTACATAATTCTTAATGGTTACACTTTCCTTATGATACTGTTGTTTGACAATAGCTATAGTAGCTTACTATATTCTTAATGTTTACACGTTCCTTATGAGACTGTTGTTTCACAATAGCTATAGTAGCTTACAGAATTCTTAATGGTTACACGTTCCTTATGAGACTGTTGTTTGACAATAGCTATAGTAGCTTACAGAATTTTTAATGGTTACACGTTCCTTATGAGACTGTTGTTTGACAATAGCTATAGTAGCTTACATAATTCTTAATGGTTACACTTTCCTTATGATACTGTTGTTTGACAATAGCCATAGTAGCTTACTATATTCTTAATGTTTAACTATAGCTATTGTCAAACAACAGTCTCATAAGGAACGTGAAGCTTACAGAATT
>NW_013848979.1:0-482 GCF_000517525.1 Limulus polyphemus
GTAACTTCTCGACTTTTGTGTTCAGCGTGAACATGTCTTTGGAATTGGCTTCTAGTTGTGGGTGCTTTTTGGCATGAGTGGCTTGAAAAGTGGCAACCGGTGTTTCTGAGATTGTCTTCACTGTTTTGCTGTTGTGTTGGATGCTCTGGAGGTTTGGCTGGAAAAACTATAGAAGGTTGAAGGCATTATCTTGGTGTTTCTACTCTAAAGTGGAAAAAGAAGTAGAAAACACCATGAAGTGAGAATATGTTCAGCATAAAATTTGAAAGCTGTTACAATCTTGACGTTGCTGGTCGGTTTCACCAGGCTTGCAATCGCTTCCACCCACTTTTAGACTACCACTGTCCTAGGAAAGACAGAGAATCGGAATTCTTAGAAGAGAACCTTTGCACTCCAACCATAAAGGGGATGCCAAAGGTATACAAACCAAGGATACCCATGCGACCTATAATATCAGACATAGGCAGTGCTCCACATAGGTT
>NW_013848980.1:0-370 GCF_000517525.1 Limulus polyphemus
TTTCCAGGCGACACGTCTTCAGTGGCGTCTTTTGTTCCATTGTTCACTTCATTCCAACTGAAATGTCCTGGACCGTGATAACACCAAAGCCTGTTGGCATGCACCACCTTTCTCTTACCTCGCCGCCCACATTTTATCCAGAAAGTCACGTCTCAGAGACGATCCACTGTGTCATATGGGCCTTCCCATGGAGATAACAAGGAGACTTCCCTTTGGTCTTCCTGGGATTATACAACCACACCTTGTCTCCTGGTACAAAGACGATTTCATAACATAACTTCGTGGAATCAACAGACGTTTTCAAGTTTGAATGCACTTGATGGTGAACATCATCCATCCTTTCAAAAAACACTTTCACGAACTCTGACAC
>NW_013848981.1:0-534 GCF_000517525.1 Limulus polyphemus
CTGGCCAATCAGAAGGCAGCCAGTAAAGAGCACCCACTATCCATATTAAAGGATTGATTGCCACTATTATAATCTATCTGTCGCTGTCCCTAATGTCGACCTACTGGCCAATCAGAAGGCAGCCAGTAAAGAGCACCCACTATCCATATTAAAGGATTGATTGCCACTATTATAATCTATCTGTCGCTGTCCCTAATGTCGACCTACTGGCCAATCAGAAGGCAGCCAGTAAAGAGCACCCACTATCCGTATTAAAGGATTGATTGCCATAATTTAGCAAAAAACTACATGTATAGTATTAAGATACAACTATGGTCGATTACTCTGGAAAATTCTCGAGAAACAACAAATATCCGAGAATAAGTTTGTTCATTGTTTTCAACGATCATTTATAGAGTACTGTGAAAAGTGTTAGGACAAGATTTGTCATTTTATGTGGCTTATTCTTCCATACCATTACAGAATATAAACTTTCAACACTATGGTAATGCTTCAATGATCCTTGTTGACAATTGAATGAACCAGGGTTAGAAT
>NW_013848982.1:0-680 GCF_000517525.1 Limulus polyphemus
GAGACGGGAATAAAATATTCTACACGTTAGTCTGCTACCTCTTTCGTAAGTTTCTCAGGTCTAAAAAGAGACGGGAATAAAATATTCTACACGTTAGTCTGCTACCTCTTTCGTAAGTTTCTCAAATCTTTAAAAGGAGACGGGAACAATATGTTCTACACGTTAGTCTGCTACCTCTTTCGTAAGTTTCTCAAGTCTTTAAAAGAGACGGGAACAATATGTTCTACACGTTAGTCTGTTACCTCTTTTGTAAGTTTCTCAATTCTTTAAAAAGAGACAGGAATAAAATATTCTACACGTTAGTCTCCCTACCTCTTTCGTAAGTTTCTCAAGTCTAAAAAGAGACGGGAATAAAATATTCTACACGTTAGTCTGCTACCTCTTTCGTAAGTTTCTCAGGTCTAAAAAGAGACGGGAATAAAATATTCTACACGTTAGTCTGCTACCTCTTTCGTAAGTTTCTCAAATCTTTAAAGGAGACGGGAACAATATGTTCTACACGTTAGTCTGCTACCTCTTTCGTAAGTTTCTCAAGTCTTTAAAAGAGACGGGAACAATATGTTCTACACGTTAGTCTGTTACCTCTTTTGTAAGTTTCTCAATTCTTTAAAAAGAGACAGGAATAAAATATTCTACACGTTAGTCTCCTACCTCTTTCGTAAGTTTCTCAAGTCTAAAAA
>NW_013848983.1:0-370 GCF_000517525.1 Limulus polyphemus
ACTATATTGTTACGTCTCTGGTCGTTAGTTAATTTTCCGTAAAAATTCTTTCCGAAGAAACTTTAGCGATACAAGTCCTTTATTAAATAAAACTGGTTTATTCTTTCTGAATATAACTTTGCAATACACTTAATTTTCACAGTCACGCTATAACAAATGCTATAATTCACGACAAACGCCTCACGTGCTCGACTCAACAATATGTTATTCTCTGTCCGCAGTTCAATCACATTACATTGTTGCCGTCACGTCTTGACCGTCTTATATATAAAAGAATACCGAAATCTAGTAAACGCTAGAGCATTCAGGAAGGGACAGGGGCCTTCTAGAAGTTCATGACGTGTTACTAGCGTCATGTGACTTCCGCTGT
>NW_013848984.1:0-371 GCF_000517525.1 Limulus polyphemus
CATTGAGTCACCTATGGCTGAGATTTTACTGGATAGGTATGAGGCAAGATGTAGAAGAATTGTGCAGGACCTGCAGTACATGTTGTGCTAAAAGGGGACCCAAGCATAAGGGACGTGCTCCAAAGAAGTTATATCAAGTTGGTGCACCAATGGAAAGAGTAGCTGTTGGCATTGCTGGTCCTTTTCCCCAAACTCGTGCTGGAAACTGGTACATTTGTATGGTCGGGAACTTTGGTTGCTAGTGGATCTGATAACAGGACGCCCACTTACGAAGAGTTGCCTGAAAATGCGTCAGAGTTTGTGAGTGTTATCTGAAAGGATGGATGATATTCACCATCAAGTGCATTCAAACTTGAAAACGTCTTCTGATT
>NW_013848985.1:0-367 GCF_000517525.1 Limulus polyphemus
ATGTCTTGTTTAGAAAAAATAAAATACAGTCTTACAAATAACCAGAATTAATTATTTGTGGATCAAATAAAAATAACTATTCCTAGTTTTAGGAATTAGTTTAAATAATTTAATTTTACAAAACCACAGTTTTTTTTTTTTTTTCACATATGACTTTACTACAATGTGTACTAAAATAGATCTAAAAGATTTAATCAGGGTTTTCAATGATTTATTTGATAACATTATAAATAATGAAATAACTATATCCAAATTTAAATTTACTAGAATTCAATGTAAATATATACTCCATTTCTGTATTTGTAACAGTTATATTGTTTTTAACGAACAAGCACATAAGCAAACGGTGGGTATTCCAATAGGAACG
>NW_013848986.1:0-371 GCF_000517525.1 Limulus polyphemus
GGACAGTACACAGTATAGTTAAATCTTGTGTCTTCTTTTTGACAATACACAGTATCGTTAAATCTAGTGTATTCTTAATGAAAGTACACAGTATCGTTAAATCTTGTGTCTTCTTATTGACAGTACACAGTATCGTTAAATCATGTGTCTTCTTATTGACAGTACACAGTATCGTAAAATCTTGTGTCTTCTTATTGACAGGACACATTATTGCTAAATCTTGTGTTTTCTTACTGACAGTACACATTATCGTTGAATATTGTGTCTTCTTATTGACAGTACACAGTATCGTTAAATCTTGTGTCTTCTAATTGACAGTACAGAGTATCGTAAATCTTGTGTCTTCTTATTGACAGTACACAGTATCGTTA
>NW_013848987.1:0-371 GCF_000517525.1 Limulus polyphemus
AAGCTCCAATGAAGTTATATCAAATTGGTGCACCAATGGAAAGAGTAGCCGTCGACATTGCTGGTCCTCTACCCCAAACTCGTGCTGGAAACAAGTACATTTGTGTGGTGATGGATTATTTCACCAAGTGGCCGGAGGCATACGCAATACCAAATCAGGAAGCTACAACTGTAGCTTCGACTGTTAGTGATTTCTTCTTCAGATTTGGTATGCCATATGAACTGCATTCAAATCACGGCTATAACTTCGAATCAGCTGTGTTCCAAGAATGCTGCAAGTTGTTTGGCGTCCGAAAGACCAGGACAATGCCACTTCACCCACGGTTCGATGAGATGGTAGAAAAGTACAATTGGACACTGGGACAGGAATTG
>NW_013848988.1:0-371 GCF_000517525.1 Limulus polyphemus
ATATTTACCTCTATTTCTTAGTTCTAATATCCGAAGTAACTCTGATATTACCTTTACCTTCAATATTTACCTCTACTTCTCTATTTTATTATCCCAAATAACTCCGATATTATCTTTATCATCAACATTTACCTCTACTTCTCAGTTCTATTACCCCAAGTAACTCTGATATTACTTTTACCATCAATATTTACCTCTATTTCTCAGTTCTAATATTCAAAGTAATTCTGATATTACCTTTATCAACAATATTAACTTCTACTTCTCTGTTCTATTATCTAATATAGCTCTGATACTTTCTTTATCATCAACATTCACCTCTACTTCTCAGTTTTATTATCCCAAGTTACTCCGATATTACCTTTACCATT
>NW_013848989.1:0-656 GCF_000517525.1 Limulus polyphemus
ATTCTTATAATGGATGTGAAACCAACATGTCCTTAATCTTCTTATAATAGATGTGAAACCAACATGTCCTTAATCTTCTTATAATAGATGTGAAACCAACATGTCCTTAATCTTCTTGTAATGGATGTGAAACCGACATGTCCTTAATCTTTTTATAATAGATGTGAAACCAACATGTCCTTAATCTTCTTATAATAGATGTGAAACCAACATGTCCTTAATCTTCTTGTAATGGATGTGAAACCGACATGTCCTTAATCTTCTTATAATAGATGTGAAACCAACATGTCCTTAATCTTCTTATAATAGATGTGAAACCAACATGCCCTTAATCTTCTTATAATGAATGTGAAACCAACATGTCCTTAATCAATCTTCTTATAATAGATGTGAAACCGACATGTCCTTAATCTTCTTGTAATGGATGTGAAACCAACATGCCCTTAATCTTCTTATAATAGATGTGAAACCAACATGTCCTTAATCTTCTTATAATGGATGTGAAACCAACATACTCATGATCTTCTTATAATGGATGTGAAACCAACATGTCCTTAATCTTCTTATAATAGATGTGAAACCAACATGCCCTTAATCTTCTTATAATGGATGTGAAACCGACATGTCCTTAATCTTCTTGTAATGGATGTGAAACC
>NW_013848990.1:0-369 GCF_000517525.1 Limulus polyphemus
ATCATTTTATCAAAATCAATTACAAACTTCCTTGGTAGTAGATAGTGCAATCCTAATATGCATTGGTCTTCAATGTCAGCCAAGTATACTTTCTGTTTGTCCTTTATGCCCATGAGCTCAATAGTTACCCACACTGGTCCCCACAATATTGTAGAATGTCCTGTCCCACCATAAAGCTTCTGTATGGCTTCTGATACTCTTTCGTGATTTAACACCTTGATGCTCACAAGGGTTTGCTGAGATGCAGAGTCTATGACAAAGTTGCACCTTTGGCCATCCACCTTTCCTGTCACATAGACACTGTGTGTGCTTGGCATTTTACACCTAGCTGTTGGGACTTTCTATGATGGGGGTTGGGTGGGCGATCAC
>NW_013848991.1:0-911 GCF_000517525.1 Limulus polyphemus
GATAGAGGTATTTTTAGTCTTTGTTACATTATATTTTAATGATTTTCATAATGGTATTTTTAATCCTTCTTAAACTATATTTTGTCGACTGTTATAAAGGTCTTTTAGTTTTCATTCCACTAGATTTTGTTGACATTGATATGGGTCGTTTTAGTAAGTTTTCCGCTATATTTTGTCGACTGTTATAACGGTTTTTAGTCTTCCTTCCTCCAGAATTTGTTGACATTGATAAGGTTCCTTTTAGTCCGTTTTCCACTAGATTTTTTTGACTTTGAAAACGTGTTTTTAGTTTTCGTCCACTCGATTTTGTCGACTTTCATAACTGTCTTTTTAGGCCTTCTTTCGAAAATATCTAGTCTCTTTGATAGATTAAAATATATTGTAAGAAAGACTAAATATACAGATAATAGTCAGGATTAAAAATACCATTAGTTTAAGATCAACAAAATCTAGTGGAAGAAAACTAAAAGACCTTTATAACAGTCGACAAAATATGTCAACAAAATCTAGTAGAAAACTGACTAAAACAACCCATATCAATGTTTGAAAACGTGTTTTTAGTTTTCTTCCACTCGATTTTGTCGACTCTCATAACTGACTTTTTAGGCCATCTTAGACTAGATATTTTTGATTTTGATAGCGGTATTTTTAGTCTTTCTTACACTATATTTTAATGATTTCATAATGGTATTTTTATTCCTTCTTAAACTATATTTTGTCGACTGTTATAAAGGTCTTTTAGTCTTCAATCCACTAGATTTTGTTGACATTGATATGGGTCGCTTTGGTCAGTTTTCAACTATATTTGGTCGAATGTCATAACGGACTTTTTTTCTTCCTTCCTCCAGATTTTGTTGACATTCATAAGTGTCCTTTTAGTCAGTTTTCCACTAGATATTTTTGACTTTGAA
>NW_013848992.1:0-370 GCF_000517525.1 Limulus polyphemus
GCACTGCCCCTCCTTAATATTGTTCGTCCCGAACAATAACCACATACAATAAACCAATAACAATAACTTAATTAACTGTGCAGAATTACAAACACAAAATTACAGTTCAACAAAGTCTCTTAATTTTACGGGACGTATCTTCTTCCGTACTGGTCTCCGTCTCGTTGGCTTCTGCTACATGTGGGGTTCATCTGTTTCATCAGTAAATGTCCTATCATCGGTAACAGTCACATCAGTGGTAGTAACTTCATCAAGAGCTTCACCATTTCCCTTCTCAAAACTGAGTAGAGTTTCTTCTTCGACGGTGGCTTTTTCAGGTGTCACGTCTTCAGCAGCGTCATTTGTTCTGTGGTCTACTTCGTCCCAACTG
>NW_013848993.1:0-370 GCF_000517525.1 Limulus polyphemus
TTATCAATCGGAAAACTTCAGATATTTGACCAGAAGCATTTACAAAGTTCCAACATTACAACTTGTTTAACTTCAGTGGATTCTCAATGGACATTAGTATTTTTACATAACATTACATAACGTCACGGTGGAAAACTCGGTGTGTGTGGCTGATAAATAACGAAGGACAACGCTAGCTAGCTTCCCGTTAAGCAAATCGTACCTACATCAACTCATACTTAACTCGCTCATCATGAACCCTCGATAAGATATCAAAGAAGTTCCAGATTAGAAAGAAGACTTTATATTGCTTGTAACATTATGAAACTTTTATTTATAACTCATTGTGTATAACAACTATTTGTAATAACTGGTATTGTAAATTTTATTA
>NW_013848994.1:0-371 GCF_000517525.1 Limulus polyphemus
TGTGTCAGAATTCGTGAAAGTGTTATTGGAAAGGATGGATAATATTCACCATCAAGTGCGCTCAAACTTGAAAACGACTGCTGATGCGATGAAGTTATCTTATGATAAGAGATCTACTGAAGTTAGTTTTGTACCAGGAGACAAGGTGTGGTTGTATAATCCCAGGAAGATCAAAGGGAAGTCTCCTGAGTTGTCATCTCCATGGGAAAGCCCATATGACATAGTGGATCGTCTCTCAGACGTGACTTTCTGGATAAAATGTGGGCGGCGAGGTAAGCCAAAGGTGGTGCATGCCAACAGGCTTTGGCGTTATCATAGTCCAGGACATTTCAGTTGGAATGAAGTGAACAATGGAACAAAAGACGCCGCTG
>NW_013848995.1:0-319 GCF_000517525.1 Limulus polyphemus
AAATCGTGTGTCTTCTTATTGACAGTACATAGTATTGTTAAATTTTGTGTCTTCTTATTGACAGTACACAGTATTGTTAAATCTTGTGCATTCTAATTGACAGCACACAGTGTTGATAAATCCTGTATCTTCTTATTGACAGGATACGGTATTTTTAAATTTTTTGTCTTCTTATTGACAGTACACAGTATCGTTATATCTTGTGTCTTCTTATTGACAGTACAGAGTATTGATATATCCTGTATCTTCTTATTGACAGGACACAGTATTGTTAAATTTTGTGTCTTATTATTGACAGTATATATTATTGATAAATCCT
>NW_013848996.1:0-370 GCF_000517525.1 Limulus polyphemus
CTCCTGCTCTGATTTAATATCTATACCTGGTTCCATTTCACCATCATCAACTCCTTCAGTCACTTTGGCTTTAGCTTGAAGGCACCTGGTTAGTTCAACCTCTCTTTTGAGAGTTACTGGAATTTGGCGTTTGTTGTTCCCAAACGTCATTTTATCAAAATTAATTACAAACTTCTTCGGTAATAAATAGTCCAATCCTAATATGCATTAGTCTTCAATGTCAGCCAAGTATACTTTGTGTTTGTCCTTCATGCCTATGAGCTCAATAGTTACCCACACTGGTCCCCACAACCTTACAGAATGTCCTCTCACACCACAGACCTTCTGTACAGCTTCTGGTACACCTTTGTGATCCAGCATCTTGATACTC
>NW_013848997.1:0-618 GCF_000517525.1 Limulus polyphemus
GCATATTATAGACAGTGTGATAAGAAATAATGACATTATCCAACTGTTACTATGGTGCATATTAGAGACAGTATGATAAGAAATAATGACATTATCCAACTGTTACTATGGTGTATATTAGAGACAGTGTGATAAGAAATAATTTCGGTCACTTATATGAAAATTTTAGCATGAGTAATTTTACATCACACTACCGTTCGCGCTCTTTACGAAACTTCTTACTTCACTTTTGTGAAAAAATTAAATGGTCTTCCCTTTTACTCCCGATCAACAGTCAAATATATTTTCTTGAATTATGAATAACAGGAATGGATTGAAATATTTAATTAAACTCCTACTGGTCGTGTAACATTATAAAACGTTCCTACTGGTCGCGTAACATTATAAAACGTTCCTACTGGTCGCGTAACATTATAAAACGTTCCTACTGGTCGCGTAACATTATAAAACGTTCCTACTGGTCCTGTAACATTATAAAACGTTCCTACTGGTTGTGTAACGTTAAAAATATCCATACTGGTCGTCTGAAACTTAAAAACGTGCCTCCTGGTCGTGTAACATTTATAAATATTCCTACAGGTCGAGTAATATTAAGAAATCTTTCTACTGGTCGTGTAG
>NW_013848998.1:0-368 GCF_000517525.1 Limulus polyphemus
AAAAATTAAGAAAAATACTTAGAAGTTCAGTTATCTCTCAATAGATGGAGAAAAAAAATTAGAAAAAATACTTAGAAGTTCAGTTATCTCTCAATAGATGGAGAAAAATATTAAGAAAAAATACTTAGAAGTTTAATTATCTCTCAATAGCTGGAGAAAAAAAATAAGAAAAATACTTGGAAGTTCAGTTATCTCTCAATAGATGGAGAAACAAATAATAAGGAAAAATACTCGGAAGTTCAGTTATCTCTCAATAGATGTAGAAAAATACTTGGATGTTCAGTTATCTCTCAATAGAAGGAGAAAAAATACCTGGTAGTTAAGTTATCTCTCAATAGACGGAGAAAAATATTTGGATGTTCAGTTAT
>NW_013848999.1:0-477 GCF_000517525.1 Limulus polyphemus
AAGCACGTTTTAAACACCTCTCTAACTACCGTTAGACAACTTTTAGACACCTGTGTAGCTGATGTTAGACAATTTTTAGACACCTGTGTAACTGCCGTTAGACAACTTTTAGACACCTGTGTAACTACCGTTAGACAACTTTTAGATACCTGTATAACTACTGTCAAACAAGTTTTAGACACCTGTGTAACTACCGTTAGACAAATTTTATAAACCTGTGTAACTACCGTTAGACAACTTTTAGACACCTGTGTACCTACCGTTAGACAACTTTTAGACACCTGTATAACTACTGTCAAACAAGTTTTAGACACCTGTGTAACTACCGTTAGACAACTTTTAGACACTTGTGTAACTACTGTTTAACAACGCTTAGACACCTGTGTAACTACTGTAAAACAAGCTTTAGACACCTGTGTAACTACCGTTAGACAACTTTGAGATACCTGTGTAACTACTGTTAAACAACTTTTAGAC
>NW_013849000.1:0-371 GCF_000517525.1 Limulus polyphemus
ACAATATTCAACGATAATGTGTACTGTCAGTAAGAAAACACAAGATTTAACAATAATGTTTCCTGTCCATAAGAAGACACCAGATTTAACGATACTGTGTACAGTCAATAAGAAGAAACAAGATTTAACGATACTGTGTACTGTCAATAAGAAGACACACGATTTAACGATACTGTGTAATGTCAATAAGAAGACACAAGATTTAACGATACTGTGTACTGTCAATAAGAAAACACAAGATTTAACGATACTGTGTACTGTCAATAAGAAGACACAAGATTTAACGATACTGTCTACTGTCAATAAGAAGACACAAGTTTTAACGATACTGTGTACTGTCAATAAGAAAATACAAGATTTAACGATACTAT
>NW_013849001.1:0-1154 GCF_000517525.1 Limulus polyphemus
TATATATATATGGTAAATAAAAACTTCTGATTAAAAATTCACAACGATATATATATATATATATGGTATATAAAAGCTTGTGATTAAAAATTCACCACGATATATATATATATATATATGGTAAATAAAACTGCTGGTTAAACATTCACAACGATATATATATATCGTAAATATAAACTACTGATTAAACATTCACATCGATATATATATATCGTAAATATAAACTACTGATTAAATATTCACATCGATATATATATGGTAATTAAAATATGTGATTAAACATTTATAACAATATATATAAATATATAGATCGTAAATAAAATTTTCTTATTAAATATTCACAACGATATATATATATGGTAATTAAAAACATATATATATATATCGATGTAAATGTTTAATTAGAAGTTTTTATTTACCATATATATATATCGTTGTGAATTTTTAATAAGAAGATTTTATTTACCATCTATATATCTATATATCGGTCTAAATTTTTAATCACTAGATTTAATTACCATATATATACCGTTGTAAATGTTTAGTCAGAAGATTTTATTTACCATATATATATATATATCGATGTGAATATTTAATCAGAAGTTTTTATTTACCATATATATATATATCGTTGTGAATTTTTAATCAGAAGGTAAATAAAAACTTCTGATGAAAAATTGACAACGATATATGTATGGTAAAAAAAACTTCGAGTAAAAAATTACAACTATATATATGTGGTAATTAAAACTTGTGATTAAACATTTAGAACGATATATCTATATATATAGATGGTAAATAAAACTTCTTATTAAAAATTCCCAACGATATATATATATGTGGTAAATAGAAATTTCTGATTAAAAATTCACAACGATATATAAAAAGAAGTTTTTATTTACCATATATATATATGTATCGTTGTAAATGTTTCCTCAGAAGTTTTTATTTACCAAATAAAAAATTCACATCGCTATATATATATATGTATGGTAAATAAAAACTTCTGATTAAACATTTCTCAACGATATATATATATATATATATATGTATATATATGGTAAATAAAAACTTTTGTTTAAAAATTCACATCGACATTGATATATATGGTAAACAAAAACTTCTGATTTAACATTCACATCGATATATATATA
>NW_013849002.1:0-372 GCF_000517525.1 Limulus polyphemus
GTTTGTTAACATGTAGTCTTCAAAACGATCTGAAAGCAAGATATACGAAGATACCAAGTTTATTCTTTTCCAACGTGATTGGGGTGGTCACAACAAGAGATTGAAGAGACTTGGTAGTACCCCCCCCCCCAGTGGCACAGCGGTATGTCTGCGAGTTACAACGCTAGAATTCGGGTTTCGATACCCGTGGTTGGCAGAGCACAGATAGCTCAACGTGTAGCTTTGTGCTTAATTACAAACAAACAAACAGACTTGGTAGTTTGCTCTCAAGTAGTTAAAATATCAAATATGAGTGAATTAACTCGGAATCATTTTGAAGATCTGAAAATCAACTGTTTTCAGCGTGATATAAAGGTGTTTGGTCAGATACGG
>NW_013849003.1:0-420 GCF_000517525.1 Limulus polyphemus
AGATATGAATGTCAGTAATAGGAGTGATCCAGTGCGAAGGAAGCCACAGGAATTCGATGGGAAGGCACCGTGGGAAGCATATAGAGCACAATTTGAGCTACTGGCAGAGATGAATTGATGGACGAGCTTGAAGGGACAACCACTGGAATTACTTGGACAGTTGACAGCAGCCGACAGACACAACTATAGAGCACTGGTAGAGGTTCTGGAACCCAGAATTAGTCAGAAGTCTACAGGGCTAGGTTTAGGACGAGAATCCGTGCTAAAGGGGAGAGCCTGCAAGAGCTGGCACAAGACTTGGAAAGCATGGTACACAAGGCCTACCCAACTGCACCACCCGATCTCCTCAAGTTGTTGCTGAGAATCAGTTTGTAGATGCCTTGGACAGTCCACAACTGAAAATACAAGTGAAGCAAGCAC
>NW_013849004.1:0-370 GCF_000517525.1 Limulus polyphemus
GGTTAGATAGACAGTGTTTGGTATTGCCTAATGGTTAGATGAACTAATGTTTGGTATTGTCTAATGGTTAGATTAATAATGTTTGCTATTGGCTAATTGTTAGATGAATAATGTTTCTCATAAAATAGTAACAATGTTCGGTATTGGCTAATGGTGAGATGAACAATGTTTGGTATTGGCTAATGGTTAGATGAACAATGTTTGGTATTGACTAATGGTTAGATGAACAATGTTAGGTATTGGCTAATGGTTAGATGAACAATGTTTGGTATTGACTAATGGTTAGATGAACAATGTTTGGTATTGGCTAAGGGTTAGATGATTAATGGTAGATATTGGCTAAAGGTTCAATAAACAATGTTTGGTATTG
>NW_013849005.1:0-533 GCF_000517525.1 Limulus polyphemus
GTCCTACTTACACTAAATTTTTGATATTCATAATGGTCTTTTTGTCGTTCTTACATTATATATTTACAACTTTGATAACTGTCTTTTTAGTAATTCTTACACTAGATATTTTGACATTCATAATGGTCTTTATAGTCTTTCTTTCACTAGGTTTTGTTGACTTGGACAACTGTCTTTTTAGTCCTTCTTCCACTAGATTTTGTTAACTTTGATAACGATCATTTTAATAATTCTTACACTAGATTTTTTGACATTCATAATTGCCTTTTTAGTCCTACTTACACTAAATTTTTTGACATTCATAATGGTCTTTTTCTCCTACTTAGATTATATATTTACGACTTTGATAACTGTCTTTTTTTAATTCTTACCTTTCTTTCACTAGATTTTGTTGACTTGGATAACTGTCTTTTTAGTCCTTCTTCCACTAGATTTTGTTAACTTTGATAACGATCATTTTAATAATTCTTACACAAGATTTTTTGACATTCATAATGGTCTTTTTCGTAATTCTTACATTGGATTTTTTGACA
>NW_013849006.1:0-371 GCF_000517525.1 Limulus polyphemus
TATCTTGTAACTACTACTGTGCTGTAGTTAAATACAGCGTTAATATCTTGTAACTATTTCTGTGCTGTAGTTGACTACAGTGTTAATATCTTGTGACTACTTTTGTGCTCTATTTGAATACAACGTTTATATCTTGTAACTACTTCTCTGCTTTAGTTGAATACAACGTTAATATCTTGTAACTACTTTTCTGCATTAGTTGAATACAGCGTTAATATCTTGTAACGACTACTGTGCTGTAGTTAAATACAACGTTTATATCTTGTAACTACTTTTCTGCATTAGTTGAATACAGCGTTTATATCTTGTAACTATTTCTGTGCTGTAGTTGAATACAGTGTTAATATCTTGTAACTACTTCTGTGCTGTAG
>NW_013849007.1:0-371 GCF_000517525.1 Limulus polyphemus
TGCTCCCTTATATACACTTATTTCTATATATGACATGAATAACCAATTGGAAGCTCAGAATGTCCCCCCAAGTGGCTCTCTCAGCCATTTTTAATGGTCTTGGCACCATTTCTTTCTTTTGAACCAATATTTCAACAAAGTAGGGTGTGTCTTTAGTCTGCTTGAAATTTCATATTTTTTTAGAGTAAAATACATCTTAGTTACTAAGCTTGATAAATTACAATGGAATTCTATGATATTAATGAAGTAATTTATGATTTTTAGTTATTCAACTGTATATATATAAAACTTAAAAAGAAATATTTTGTTTCATATCCTCCACGTGCAAATTGTTTAAAGGCATAGCAACCTACGTCAAACAGCAACCGAGT
>NW_013849008.1:0-372 GCF_000517525.1 Limulus polyphemus
TTAGCCTTCCTATCTTCATCAGAAATTATATCCTTATGTCTAGTCAAAGATTTCTTGAAGAACTTGATACGTTTTTCTTTAGGTTTCTCGAAAACTGCTTGCTGTTAACAATTGAGTGTATACAACATTAGGACATCATTTTCTAAACCTCCCATTGCACCCAACACTGAAAATAACTGTGTTGGAGATGTAACATTATTTCCCATGTTCACATATCTAAAAACATGGGCCATTGCATAAGAAAAATGAGCATCATTCAAACTCTTACCATCCTGCGTATCTCTATGGATATACTGCATAATGTTTATTGGCCTTGGTTCGTACAGTTGTCATACTCCACAATAAGCTCGTGCATTTCATACGCCTTTACAT
>NW_013849009.1:0-371 GCF_000517525.1 Limulus polyphemus
ATCAATGTCTACACACACACATTGTCACGTCACGCCGTGACCATCTTATATATATACCAGACTACCCTATATTATTAGTAAATGCTAGGGCATTCACGAAGGAACAAGATACTTCTAGAAACGTGGCGTGACACTAGTCACGTGACCTCGCTGACGCAACTCAGCCCCCTCTTAGTATTGTTCGTCCCGAACAATAACCACATACAATAAACTAATAGCAATTAACAATAACTTAATTAAATGTACAGAATTACAAACACAATTACAATTCAACAAAGTCTCTTAATTTTACGGGACGTATCTTCTTCCGTACTGGTCTCTGTCTCGTTGGCTTCTGCTTCATGTGGAATTCATCTGCTTCATCAGTAAAT
>NW_013849010.1:0-369 GCF_000517525.1 Limulus polyphemus
ACTTTCAAGATGGGGGTTGATGGGCGTCGCTCAATGCCAACCACTACTGGTCTCCGTGAGGCTGGCCTGTTGGTAATATTCCTCCTACACTGGCTCCTCAAATGTCCGTGCTTTCCACAGTTCCAACAACCTTTCTGGATACCAGCCTTACCTGCTGTGGCACCTCCCCTGTGTTGAAGGTTCCAGCATTGAGCTCTCTTGTGCCCAGGTTTGTTACAGTGCCAGCAAAGTCCCTCAAACTTCTCTGAAAGCTGACCTTTTCTGGCCTTGAATCCAGATGACTGTATCAACCTCGGTACCTCTGTGCTGGACTTAACGTAGGATTCAAATTCGAGAGCTCTAGCCATTGCATCCTGCATGGTAGAGGGG
>NW_013849011.1:0-370 GCF_000517525.1 Limulus polyphemus
CTAACTTCATAATCAGTTTTTACAAGAATTTAATGATGCTATTTATTTTGTATTTGGTATAGTATTTAATGACGAAATTGACAATTAATGATTATTGCACCATTTTTTAAAATAAATATACAAACATAAGTACATTTTGCACATAGAAATCGTTATGCAAGGTGACACTCAGATCACCTTGCTGTCAATTCAGTATTTCCAAAAACAGTTTTCTTTAAATAGTGCTAAGTGGTTTCATAAGTGATTTAGTAACCTTGTGAATTGCAAATTACTGTTTAGTGATACAGGTGATTATGCCACCCAAGAAACGCCCTTTCTATGGAAAGTCTTCTGCCGCTAAAAGAATGCAATCAAAGGCTTCAAGCACAAG
>NW_013849012.1:0-371 GCF_000517525.1 Limulus polyphemus
CCTGGAGATGGTCTGCAGTGATTTCTGCTACCAGAAGGAATGTCTAATAATCTCTGCTACCTGGAGATGGTCTGTAGTGATTTCTGCTACCAGAAGGAATGTCTAATTATCTCTGATATCAACTGCAGCTGATGTTAAAGGATCAAAGTTAAGTATGGTTATTGTTAATCGAATATTCGTGTCTAATAAACAACCTTTGTTTTGGTTTTTCTTTGTGAATTTTGACGTTGCTTTTTACGATATAAAATGACATATTTTATTTTTGACGAATATAGAAACACAAATTCCGAATTTTGTCTTTTCAAATCTTCTTGCAATCAGACGTTTCTAAAAACATCGTTCAATTTGTTTGTAGTTAAGCACAAAGCTGC
>NW_013849013.1:0-370 GCF_000517525.1 Limulus polyphemus
TCAGACTCAATTGCTGAACAGGAAAACCTATATTAATATTAACTCAGACTCAACTGCTGAACAGAAAAACCTATATTGATATTAACTCAGACTCAATTGCTGAACGGGAAAACCTATATTAATATTAACTCAGACTCAATTGCTGAACATGAAAACCTATATTAATATTAACTCAGACTCAATTGCTGAACAGGAAAACCTATATTGATATTAACTCAGACTCAATTGCTGAACAGGAAAACCTATATTGATATTAACTCAGACTCAAATGCTGAACAGGAAAACATATGTTAATATTAACTCAGACTCAATTGCTGAACATGAAAACCTATATTAATATTAACTCAGACTCAATTGCTGAACAGGAAAA
>NW_013849014.1:0-371 GCF_000517525.1 Limulus polyphemus
TTAAGCTCAATGGATTCTCAATGGACATTAAAATTTTTACGAAAACATTACGTAACGTAATCGGTGGAAACTCAATCTCTAATAGGCGTATGAACAGTGAAGACTACAGGGCTAGCTAGCTCCCTGTTGAGTGAATTGTGCCTACGTCAACTCGAAATTGCCCCCCAGTGGCACAGTAGTATGTCTGCGGACTTATAACGCAAGAATCAGGGATTCGAAACGCGTGGTGGGCAGAGCACAGATAGCCCCATTGTGTAGCTTTGTGCTTAATTACAAACAAACAACTCGAAATTAACTCGCTCATCGTGAACCCTCATTAAGATATTAAGAAAGCTCCAGACTAGAAAGAAGAATTTATATTGCTTGTAAGT
>NW_013849015.1:0-365 GCF_000517525.1 Limulus polyphemus
GTATTTCAGGAGAGGACTATTAAAGCTACATAGGATGTATGATTTTAGGAGAGGACTGTTGAAGCTACATAGGATATATGTATTTTAGGAGAGGACTATTGAAGCTACATAGGATATATGTATTTTAGAAGAGGACTTTTGAAGCTACATAGGATGTATGTATTTTAGGAGAGGACTGTTGAAGCTACATAGGATGTATGTATTTTAGGAGAGGACTGTTGAAGCTACATAGGATGTATGTATTTTAGGAGAGAACTATTGCAGCTACATATGATGTATGTATTTCAGGAGAGGACTATTGAAGCTACATAGGATATATGTATTTTAGGAGAGGACTATTGAAGCTACATAGGATATATGTATTT
>NW_013849016.1:0-371 GCF_000517525.1 Limulus polyphemus
TGAAAATGATCAATAGGTATCATATAATAGTCCTATGACCTGAAAATGATCAATAGGTATCATATAATAGTCCTATGACCTGAAAGTGATCAATAGGTATCATATAATAGTCCTATGACCTGAAAATGATCAATAGGTATCATATAATAGTCCTATGACCTGAAAATGATCAATAGGTATCATATAATAGTCCTATGACCTGAAAATGTTCAATAGGTATCATATAATAGTCCTATGACCTGAAAATGTTCAATAGGTATCGTATAATAGTCCTATGACCTGAAAATGTTCAATAGGTATCGTATAATAGTCCTACGACCTGAAAATGATCAATAGGTATCGTATAATAGTCCTACGACCTGAAAATGATC
>NW_013849017.1:0-372 GCF_000517525.1 Limulus polyphemus
GAGCTAAATAGTTACCCACACTGGTCCCCACAACCTTGCATAATGTCCCGTCACACCACAGAGCTTCTGTACAGCTTCTGGTACTCCTCACAAGGGTTTGCTGAGATGCAGAATCTATGACAAATTTGCACCTTTGGCCATCCAGCTTTCCTGTCACGTAGACACTATGTGTGGTTGCCATTTTACACTTAGCTGTTGAGACTTTCATGATGGGGGTTGGTGGGCATCCCTCAGTACCAACCACTACTGGTTTCCCGAAGCTGACTTATTGGTGGTATTCATCTTACACTGGCACCTCATATGTCCTTGCTCTCCACAGTTCCAACAACTTTTCTAGGTAGCAGCCTTTCCTGCTGTGGCATTTCCCCTGTG
>NW_013849018.1:0-372 GCF_000517525.1 Limulus polyphemus
CCATAGAATTTAATAATTCCCTTTTGAAACAACGTACTTGAATGTTAATCATTCGTACAGAGAAGGAATAATTAAGTATGATATTGTTACATGATGTCTTTGATCACCATATGGTGAGATGAACATTTTGGGGAAACAAAACACAATTTAAGCAAAGCAGCGATAGCTAATTATGAGTCAATACAACCTGATGAGACTGCAGATAGAAGATGAAGAGTTTTCAAAAGAAAAAAAAAAACCTTTAAACTTCCAACAAATTAAGTGACTTTTTAATGACCTTACGGATGGAAAAAAGTTGAGTTTCCCATATTTAACACTGTACATGTTTAACCCTTTCAAAATAAATATATTAATTTGAAAGTCGGAATAAAT
>NW_013849019.1:0-371 GCF_000517525.1 Limulus polyphemus
ATATGCAAAATATCTAATTTTTTATTAAGTCTTAAGGTTTGTAAAACAATGTTTCTCTCATGCCTTTTTTTTTTTCTTCTTTTCACATTTTGCCTATCTATCACGCAAAGTAATTTTCATTTTAAGATTAAAAATACTTTTATGCATCAGAAAATTTTCAAATTTCACATGCAAAATCTTTATAACGTCCAGATAGTTATCAAACATTTCTTAAGAAAAACCTTATATTTTATCTGTTATTTTCAGTAATTAATCTCTGTACAGGTTCGGTAAATTTGACTGATCTCGTAACCACCATAAAAAATTAGGAAATAAACATAAATTATGCTTTTTTCATTCTAGGATGAACACAAATTATAACACGAAAGCAT
>NW_013849020.1:0-481 GCF_000517525.1 Limulus polyphemus
GTCTTCTTATCAAAAAACTCCACCTTTTTTATTGTTTTTACTCTTGGTTAGCGAAAGTTAATTTTTTTAGCATTTATAGTGACATAATGTTTTTCGACAATATATAATGTCGGTGAAAATATGAATTTTTTGGAAAATGGAAAAAAGTGTTTTTTTACGCAAAATTAATAGAAAAATATCCTATAGTGCTTATTTCGTCGGAAAACTCAAAATTGAAAAATTTGTGAAAAAATATGGGCTATAGCCTTTGGTTTTTGGAAAAACATGGGCTATAGCCTTTGGTTTTTCGTGAAAATATGAATTTTTTTGGAAAATGGAAAAATGTTCTTTTGGTAAGACTTTAAAAATAGAGATCTTTTTATCAAAATTCCCAATAGTTATTTCATAATCTCTTATCAAAATTTCGGGTAGTTTGGTTTTACTGTTATTGTTTTTTTGTCTTAAATTATATTATAAACAAAGAAGAGCTTTAAGAATAATA
>NW_013849021.1:0-371 GCF_000517525.1 Limulus polyphemus
GTTTCATGCAACTCTAGACACAACATTCTAGTAAGGAAATGTCAAAGCAGTCTTGTTATTTGCATTTTTACTTATCATATTTTTATTAACCCGATTACTACTGGCTACTAACTTTCTGCATGGCCAATGCAAGTCTTGCTATATTTTATTTCATTCAAGTAATAAAACTAGTCGATGAAATTGTTTGAAACTTCGTAAGAACTTTCATAAATACATGTGGTTTAAGAAACATAAACCCTGTTACATTTGATAAATTTAGTTCTTTTGCATTATGATCTTTAATATGTTGGAAAATTACATAAGGAAATGGTGAGGATGACGTTGTAATGTCGAAACATGTAGAGTCATCAACTTTTTGAAGGCCATAGATA
>NW_013849022.1:0-1051 GCF_000517525.1 Limulus polyphemus
ATATCTAGTCTAAGAAGGCCTAAAAAGACAGTTATGAAAGTTGACAAAATCGAGTGGACGAAAACTAAAAACACGTTTTCAAAGTCAAAAAAATGTAGTGAAACACTGACTAAAAGGACTCTTATCAATGTCAAAAAAATTTAGTGGACGGAAGACTAAAAGACCGTTATAACAGTCGACAAAATATAGTTTAAGAAGGATTAAAAATGCCATTATGAAAGTCATTAAAATATAGTTTAAGAAAGACTAAAAATACCGCTATCAAAGTCGAAAATATCTAGTCCAAGAAGGCCTAAAAAGACTGTTATGAAAGTCGACAAAATCGAGTGGACGAAAACTAAAAACACGTTTTGAAATTCAAAAAAATGTAATGGAAAACTGACTAAAAGGACTCTTATCAATGTCAACAAAATCTGGAGGAAGGAAGACTAAAAGTCCGTTATTACAGTCGACTAAATATAGTTTGGGTCGTTTTAGTAAGTTTTCACTAAATTTTTTGACATTGATAAGGATTAAAAATACCATTTCTTAGACAAGATATTTTCGACTTTGATAGCTTTATTTTTATTCTTTCTTACACTATATTTTAATGACTTTCATGGTCTAAAAAGTCAGTTTTAAAGTCGAAAAAATCGAGTGGTAGAAAACTAAAAACACGTTTTCAAAGTCAACAAAATCTAGACTTTCATAATGGTATTTTTAATCCTTCTTAAACTATATTTTGTCGACTGTTATAAAGGTCTTTTAGTCTTCATTCCACTAGATTTTGTTGACATTGATATGGGTCGTTTTAGTCAGTTTTCCACGACTTTGATAGCGGTATTCTTAGTCTTTCTTACACTATATTTTAATAAAAAGTCAGTTATGAAAGTCGACAAAATCGTTGACTTTGAAAACGTGTGTTTAGTTTTCTTCCACTCGTTTTCCACTAGATTTTTCGACAAAATATAGTTGAAAACTGACTAAAACGACCCATATCAATGTCAACAAAATCTAGTGGAAGGAAACTAAAAGACCTTTATAATAGTCGACAAAATATAGTTTAAGAAGG
>NW_013849023.1:0-368 GCF_000517525.1 Limulus polyphemus
CTGGATTAATATCACAAGGTGGGTACCTCAGGGCTCAGTCTTAGGACATTTGCTCTTTTGATTTACATCAATGACATAGATGAAGAGATAGTCAATAAGTTACTTAAATTTGTAGATTATATTAAGGTATTGGGTGTTGCTAACTGGGAAGAGGATGCTGCTGATTTAAAAAAGGATTTAGATTATTGAGTGAGTTGGGCAAATAAATGAGTTTAATTATAATAAATGCATGTGAGTTATCATAATTTGAATTATAAGTATAATTTGGATGGGAATAACCTTAATAGTGTTATGAAGGAAAGGGATCTTGGTGTAATAGTTGACCAGTTTCTACAGCCATCCAAGCAGTGTGCTGTTGCTAGTGGTAG
>NW_013849024.1:0-369 GCF_000517525.1 Limulus polyphemus
AACTCCATAAAGAAGGTGTTTAGGTGCCACACGAACTCTCCGATGATCATCATTTCCAATGTGTGAACGTTGATTCGTCTCTTCTGGCGCGTAATGCGTGTGAACCATTTTTGGACAGAATTGTCACTTGTGATGAAAAATGGATTCTCTATGCGAATATCAAATGCCAAAAACAATGGCTCAGTTCTAGACAAAAACCGCTTCCGACCCCAAAACCTGGAATTCCATCCGCAGAAAGTGATGCTTTGTATTTAGTGGGACATCAAAGGAGTAATTCATTTCGAACTCCTCAATCCACAGTGAACTGTCAATGCAGAGATCTATAGTCAGCAACTGGAACGTTTAACTCAAGCCCTTCATCAGAAACGC
>NW_013849025.1:0-866 GCF_000517525.1 Limulus polyphemus
AAAGACCTATCATTCACTATCCTTCTATAATAAAAGATCTACCAGTCACTATTCATCTATCATTAAAAACCTATCAGCCAGTATGCATATGTAATAAAAGACCTACCAGCCACTATCTATCTATAAAAGACCTGCCAGTCACTATCTATCTATAAAAGACCTGCCAGTCAGGTCTTTAATACAGATCGGTAGTGCCTGGTAGGTCTTTCATTATATATGGATAGTGACTGGAGATCATTTATAATAGAAGGATAGTGAATGGTAGGTCTTTTATTATAGAAGGATAGTGAATGATAGGTCTTTTATAATAGATGGAACGTGGCTGTAGTTGTTATATTATAGATGGATAGTGTCTGGTAGGTCTTATTACAGATGGATAGTAGCTGGTAGGTCCTTTATTATAGATGGATAGTGACTGGCAGTTCTATTATAATAGATGGATAGTGAATGAAAGGTCTTTCATTATATTTAGATAGTGATTGGTAGGTCTTTTATTATATATGGATAGTGACAAGTAGACTTTTATTATAGATGGACAGTCTGGTAGGTCTTTTAATACAGATGGATATTGGCTGGTTCACTATCCATCTATCATAAAAGACCTTCCATTCACTATCCTTCTATATTAAAAAACCTACCAGTCACTATCCATCTATGATAAAACACATATCAGTAACTATCCATCTATAATAAATGACCTGCCAGTCACTATCCATCTATCATTAAAGACCTACCACTCACTATCCATCTATCATAAAAGACCTACCAGCCTCGTTCCATCTATATTAAAAGACCTACTTGCCTCTATCCATCTATAATAAAGGACCTGCCAGCAACTATCGATCTGTAGTAAAAGACCTAACAAC
>NW_013849026.1:0-371 GCF_000517525.1 Limulus polyphemus
AAAAAACCTACATCACGTATAATAGTTAAACGAACTGCCTAAATGTCATGTTAGTATAGCCTATGTAATGTGTAAAGTTTAGTATACTCTAATCCCTTATAGTGATGGCACAGGATGAGACACACATTTGACATGTACAGTTGTACAAGAAGGGAAACAATGCCCCTGTAGCCACAAGAAATATCAAAGTAGTTTATGGAAATGTTTTGAATGTTCTTAAGTATCAACAACGGTTCAACAAATTTCGTTCAAGTGACTTTAGCCTTAAAAACTGATGGCAGGGGCCGACATGTTGGAATTGATATTGATGCTTGTTGAGTCTAACCCAAGGCAACACACTAAAATGATCCTGAAATAGCAGGTCTCTTATG
>NW_013849027.1:0-371 GCF_000517525.1 Limulus polyphemus
AGGCTAGAAAGTATGGTTAAACAAACTTCATCTCTGACAGTTGAAACAAAGAAGAGGCGACATCTTGGATTAATATTAATCAACCATGATCGTCAAGACCTGAACAGAAACAATAACACCGAGATGTATAGTTACAATAATCAGGACCTGAACAGAAACAATAACACCGAGATGTATAGTTACAATAATCAGGACCTGAACAGAAACAATAACACCAAGATGTATAGCTACAGTTATCAGGACCTGAACAGAAACAGTAACACCGAGATGTATAGCTACAGTTATCAGGACCTGGACAGAAACAATAACACCGAGATGTATAGCTACAGTTATCAGGACCTGAACAGAAACAATAACACCAAGATGTATAG
>NW_013849028.1:0-783 GCF_000517525.1 Limulus polyphemus
GCAATACAAGAACAGCATGTTGCGTCAGCGAGTCACATGACTACTGTGACGCAACGTTTCTAGAACTATCATGTACTTTGGCGAATGCCGTAGTATTTGCTAGATAGGGTAGGCTGGTATATAAAAGAGGGGAAGGTAATGTGTGTGTAGATAGTGAGTAATTGAACTGCAGTCAGAAGTATTATTGAGCAAATTCGTTGTTATAGCGTTTGTTTAGCGCGATTGTTGAAGTTGAGTGTATCGGTAAAGTTATATTCGGAAAGAATAAACCAGTTTTTATTAAGAAAGGACTTGTGTCGCTAAAGTTTCGTCGGAACGAAGTTACGGAAAATCAATTAACAAACGGAGACGTAACAAGCAAAAGAAACAAGAAACAAGAAGAACGAGAAGAGAAATTACAACAGTTGTTAGAGGAAAAAGAAAAGAAACAAGAAGAACGAGCTCGTTCTTCTTGTTTATTTTCTTTTTCCTCCAACCAGTGCTGTAATCTCTCTTCTCGTTCTTCTTGTTTATTTTCCGTTCTTCTTGTTTATTTTAAGAAGAGAGATTACAGCACTGGTTGGAGGAAAAAGAAAAGAAACAAGAAGAGAGACAACAACAGTGGCAAGAAAATCTGCAACAGTGGCAGCTCGAACAACAAAATAAACAAGAAAGATTACAGCAGTTGTTGGAGGAAAAAGAAAAGAAACAAGAAGAGAGACAAAAGCAGTTGCAAGAAAACCTGCAACAGTGCCAGCTCGAACAACAAAGTAAACAAGAACAGAGATTACAGCAGTTGTTAGA
>NW_013849029.1:0-402 GCF_000517525.1 Limulus polyphemus
GGTAAGTGGGATTCGAACCCGCGACCCGCAGACTGCGAGTCGAGCGCCCTAACCACCTAGCCATGCCTGGCCACTGTTAAGAAAGAAGGAAAAAAAAAGAAGAACTATATTAAGATATTCTACATTTAAGGCCTTAGTATGTAAACTAAAGTTTTTGTTCGTGCTACTGTTGTTTGTTGCACCGGTTTTCTCCTTCACATGTCAGATTATCGTCTTTCTCTGGATGGGGGACTAACCCACTTAAGATAACGACCTGTCGTTAAGCGTGTGCATCCCTGACCTAATTTCCCTGGTGTCGAAATGATAGTGAACAACTACTACCGTTAAAATTCCCAGTTTAACACAGTCAGAAAGAAAAGTTCAACAGATGTTCCATTGTAACCTATTCCTTAAACACAGCAC
>NW_013849030.1:0-371 GCF_000517525.1 Limulus polyphemus
AAATTAAAAATTGTTATTTTACGGTGAAAATCTTGTTTTCTTGTGCCCAATAATGCATAATTTCATTTGATAAAGACGTTTAGATTGAATGGTAATTTATAATCAGTCACAAGAACGTCGAATCTGAATCACTTGAAAAAAACACGGGGGTGCTTAACTTTTTTCCAGGTAATATTTACAACATATCTACATGTGCTTGTTTAAGACCGACTGGATTAAATAGGACCCAATAGCTAGTATCGTTCTATGACCCACTTTTGACTTTAGTCTGCAGCCAGTTTGTTATTTAACTCATATATTTACAACATATCTACATGTGTTTGTTTAAGACCGACTGGATTAAATTGGACCCAATAGCTAGTATCGTTCTA
>NW_013849031.1:0-371 GCF_000517525.1 Limulus polyphemus
AACAACTCGACGAATACCTAGGTGTAACTCTAGTTACAGAATTTATAACCACCATACTCATCTTTAGCCTTACTTGGTACAACTAATCCATGAACACCTAGGTGTAACTCTTGTTACACAATTTATAACCACCATACTCATCTTTAGCCTTACTTGGTACAACTACTCCATGAACTCCTAGGTGTAACTCTAGTTACAGTATTTATAACCGCCATACTCATCTGTAGCCTTACTTGGTACAACTATTCCATGAACACCTAGGTGTAACTCTATTTACCGAATTTATAACCACCATACTCATCTTTAGCTTTATTTGGCACAACTACTCCATGAACACCAAGGTGTAACTATAGTTACCGAATTTATAACCA
>NW_013849032.1:0-369 GCF_000517525.1 Limulus polyphemus
AATATGTTGTTTGTTTTGTTAGCAACACCGTGGCTAAGAAATATGTTGTTTGTTTTGTTAGCGACACCGTGGCTGAGAAATATGTTGTTTATTTTGTTAGCAACACCGTGGCTGAGAAATATGTTGTTTGTTCTTTTTAGCAACACCGTGGCTGAGAAATATGTTGTTTATTTTGTTAGCAACACCGTGGCTGAGAAATATGTTGTTTGTCTTTTTAGCAACACCTTGACTGAGAAATATGTTGTTTGTTTTGTTAGCAACACCGTGGCTGAGAAATATGTTGTTTGTTTTGTTAGCAACAACGTGGCTAAGAAATGTGTTGTTTGTTTTGTTAGCAACACCATGGCTGAGAAATATGTTGTTTGTTTT
>NW_013849033.1:0-371 GCF_000517525.1 Limulus polyphemus
TACAAGTTAATACAACACCTGCTGTGAATGTTTCATTACGCAAATTAATCCAACTCCAGCAGTGAATGTTTCATTATACAAATTAATCCAACACCTGCTGGGAATGTTTAATTTTAACAATATTTAATATTGAATTAGCGGGCAATACTATACATTTTTTCTGATATTTTGCCCTTGATAGGCCTTGAAGCACAGAGGGCATTTTACTGTTTTTATTCTTCTCTGGGTTGCAAATTATGGAGATTTTATTTTGTTACTGTTTTACAGTTAATAAGAAGGCTGATTTATCCTACCTTTTTAAAACATTGTCCTGTTTTGTTTTTGTTTATAACACAAAATTGTTTTTCTGGGTTGAGAATATTACCTTTTTT
>NW_013849034.1:0-367 GCF_000517525.1 Limulus polyphemus
TTTATGAAGAAACAAGATAGTTCTAGAAACGTGGCGTCACAGTGGTCATGTGACTCGCTGACGCAACACTGCCCCTCCTTAATATTGTTCGTCCCGAACAATAACCACATACAATAAACCAATAACATAATTAACTGTCCAGAATTACAAACACAAAATTACAATTCAACAAAGTCTCTTAATTTTACGGGACGTATCTTCTTCCGTACTGGTCTCCGTCTCATTGGCTTCTGCTTCATGTGGGGTTCATCCGCTTCATCAGTAAATGTCCCATCATCGGTAAGAGTTACATCAGTGGTAGTAACTTCACCAAGAGCTTCACTGTTTCCCTTCTCCAAACTGAGTAGAGTTTCTTCTTCGACGGTGG
>NW_013849035.1:0-371 GCF_000517525.1 Limulus polyphemus
TTCCTTTCAGATATCACTTTCACGAACTCTGACACATTTTCAGGCAACTCTTCATAAGGTGGGCGTCCTGTTATCAGGTCTACCGGCAACCGAAGTTCCCGACCAAACATCAGCTTTGCTGGAGTGTATCCAGTGGCTTCGTGCTCTGTTGTTCTATAGACTATCAACAGTGGAGGAAGTAAGACATCCAAGTCATCTTGGCGACTATTACAAAACTTTGCCAATTCCTGTCCCAGTGTCCAATTGTACTTTTCTGCCATCCTATAGGACTGTGGCATTGTCCTGGTCTTTCGTATGCCAAACAACTTGCAGCACTCTTGGAACACAGCTGATTCAAAGTTACGGCCTTGATCTGAATGCAGTTCGTATGG
>NW_013849036.1:0-371 GCF_000517525.1 Limulus polyphemus
GAGATGAATGAGGATACATATTTGTTTGACATTAATGTTCGTCCCTTTTCTTCAGTTTGTTTGTATTTTGTTAACAAACTTAATAATAAAAAATGTTGATTGTGGTGAACGAAATAATAATTTGATCTAAGAAAGTTTTTTTTCTTCCCGATTTGTAAAAAGTCCTTACGTGATAGAAAAAAATGAATATTATTTTCGAAATCTGCGTAGCTGTGTTATGGAAAATCCGTTATCAAAACCAAAACAACTTTTATGAAGTTTAAATTCGCAGGCCTGTGTTATTTGGTTATTTCTTTTTGAAAAACGTACACGACTTTTGAGTAAAATATTAAACGTACAAGTTTAACCTTGAAAAGCATTGGTAGTTTTAA
>NW_013849037.1:0-371 GCF_000517525.1 Limulus polyphemus
AAATTCAATCATGAATAAAACATTAATAAATATGTGGGAAGAGGTGGAGAAAAAAAACGGGAGACACGGACTTTGTTTTTGTAGCTACTCATAAGTATAACTTGTATTGTAACATTGAATATTTAGTAATATTGACTAGGAGATATAAACATAGAGATATTCACTGAAATACGCCCCACTATACACATTAACATAGTGGCATCGTCTTGGCGACACATACGAGATTAGAGCATTATTCAGTAATATAGACCCCCACGATTCATGTTAACAGATAATGATATATTGTGGAATCGCCTTAGCGACACATACGAGATTAGATAATTATTCAGTAATATAGACCCCCACGATTCATGTTAACAGATAATGATATA
>NW_013849038.1:0-425 GCF_000517525.1 Limulus polyphemus
GTATTTCTAAATGTTATTGTGAATACATTGTTTTTGTCGTTGAACCCTGATTGTATCGATGTGTTCATTTAAGACCGTTACACACTCATCACAATTTGATTAAATAACAGACAGACTGCTAGAGCAGGACAGTACAGTCCAGAGCCTAAGCAACAATCATTATTTTTAAAGATTCACCATGGTTCACCTCCATAATTGGGGCTGTCTTCATGAATAGACAGTAAGTGTTACTTCAGCTCTGTACCAAAGTCTGCAGTACAGAATCTCTTTAAGTTCCCGACCTCTATGTGGGTCCCACTCCACCTTTCTTCTTCTTCTGTGAAATAAACTATAATCTAACGAACTCTGCCGAGCCTCTATAAGACTGGTAACCATTTGGGTACAACTTTATTTCACATTATTAATCTAACAAACTCAGCCGAACC
>NW_013849039.1:0-371 GCF_000517525.1 Limulus polyphemus
TTTCATTTATTCCTTGTGTCTTGAATCATTGTACAATACCAACAGATTTTACAATTCTGATTTTCTTTATTCCTTGTGTCTTGAATCATTGTCCAATACTAACAGATCTTATAACTCTGATTTCCTGTATTCCTTGTGCCAGGAATCATTGTACAATACTAACAGACTTTATAACTCAGATTTCCTGTATTCCTTGTGTCTTGAATCATTATACAATACTAACAGATCTTATAACTCAGATTTCCTTTATTCCTTGTGTCTTGAATCATTGTTCAATGCTAACAGATCTTATAACTCTAATTTCTTGTATTCCTTGTGTCTTTAATCAATGTCCAATACTAATGGATCTTATAACTCAGATTTCCTGTAAT
>NW_013849040.1:0-460 GCF_000517525.1 Limulus polyphemus
GTGTCTTCTAATTGACATTACACAGTATCGTTAAATCTTTTGTCTTCTAATTGACATTACACAGTATCGTTAAATCTTGTGTCTTATTATTGACAGTACACAGTATCGTTAAATCTTGTGTCTTTTTATTGAAAGTACACAGTATTGCTAAATCGTGTGTCTTCTTATTGACAGTACATAGTTTTGTTAAATCTTGTGTCTTCTTATTGAAAGACACAGTATTGTTAAATCTTGTGTCTTCTTATTGACAGTACACAGTATCGTTAAATCTTGTGTTTTCTAATTGACATTACACAGTATCGTTAAATCTTGTGTCTTCTTATTGACAGTACACAGTATCGTTAAATCTTGTGTCTTCTAATTGACATTACACAGTATCGTTAAATCTTGTGTCTTCTAATTGACATTAAACAGTATCGTTAAATCTTGTGTCTTCTTATTGACAGTACACAGTATCGTT
>NW_013849041.1:0-370 GCF_000517525.1 Limulus polyphemus
AGAAAAGGCTGCTAAGGTTGTTGGAACTGTGGAGAGCAAGGACATATGAGGAGCTAGTGTAAGAAGAATATTACCAATAAGTCAGCCTCAAGGAAACCAGTAGTGGTTCGTGTTGATGGACGCCTACCAGTCCCAATCGTGAAGGTCCCAACAGCTAGGTGTAATATGCCAAGCACACATAGTGTCTATGTGACAAGGAAGTTGGATGGCCAAAGGTGCAACTTTGTCATAGATTCTGCATCTCAGCAAACCCTTGTCAGCATCGAGGTATTAGATCACGAAGGAGTACCAGAAGCCATTCAGAAGCTTTCTGGTGTGACAGAACATTATGCAAGGTTGTGGGGACCAGTATGGGTAACTATTGAGGTCA
>NW_013849042.1:0-371 GCF_000517525.1 Limulus polyphemus
AGTGTAGGAAGAATATTACCAACAAGTCGGCCTCAAGGAGACCAGTAGTGGTTGGTGTTGAGCGACGCCCCACCAAACCCCCACCTACTACTAGTAAAGGTAAACCCGTAACCCCAAACGACGTACGGTTAGGGTTAAAAGTTAAAAGTCCGAACCGAACGACCAACCAACCAACGTAGGTTCGTTACTTAGTTGGTACGAACGGAAAAGGGAAACGTCGGTAGGTAGGTCCGGAAACCGGTAAAGGGTCGAACCTTTAACGTTTTCGTACTAAGTAACGTACCTTCGTCGGTCCGTTCCTACGACGAAACCCCTTAAACCCGTTTGGTAGGACGACTACTAACGGTAAGGGTTTAAAGTTTAAACTACCG
>NW_013849043.1:0-691 GCF_000517525.1 Limulus polyphemus
CCAAATATATGTATATATCTTTATATCGTTGAGAATGTTTCATCAGAAGTATTTATTTACCATACATTTATATATATCGTTGTAAATGTTTACTCAGAAGTTTTTATTTACCATATATATATATCGATATGGATGTTTAATCAGAAGTTTTATTTACCATGTATATGTATATCGCTTAGAATATTTAATAAGAAGTTTTATTTTTCATGTATATGTATATCGTTGAGAATGTTTAATCAGAAGTGTTTATTTACCATATATATATATATATATATATGTGGATGTTTATATAGAAGTTTTATTTACCATATATATATGTATCGATGAGAATGTTTAATCAGAAGTTTTATTTACCATGTATATGTATATCGTTGAGAATGTTTAATCACAAGTTTCTATTTACCATGTATATATATATCGTTTGAATGTTTAATCAGAAGTATTTATTTACCATATACATATCGATGTGAATGTTTAATCAGAAGTTTTATTTACCATGTATATGTATATCGTTGAGAATATTGAATAAGAAGTTTTTATTTACCATGTATACGTCGAGAATATTGAATAAGAAGTTTTTATTTACCATGTATACGTCGTTGTGAATTTTTAATCAGAAGTTTTAATTTACCATATATATATATCGATGTGAATGTTTATTTAGAAGTTTTATTTATCTTATATGTATATA
>NW_013849044.1:0-365 GCF_000517525.1 Limulus polyphemus
GAAAATAAACAAGAAGAGAGACAACAGCAGTTGCAACTCTGCAACAGTGGCAGCTTGAACAACAAAATAAACAAGAAGAGAAATTACAGCAGTTGTTAGAGGAAAAAGAAAAGAAACAAGAAGAGCGAGAAATTAAACAAGAAGAGAGATTACAGCAGTTGTTAGAGGGAAAAGAAAAGAAACAAGAAGAAAGATTACAGCAGTGGCAACTGGGACAAGAAAGGAAACAGGAAGAAAGTCAGCAGCAACTACAGGAAAATCAACAACAATGACAAGAGGTACAAATGGAAAACATTAGTAAATTTAAAAGCGAATTAGATACATTAAAGATCGATTTATTGTCTGTTACACAAGGAGGATACATT
>NW_013849045.1:0-371 GCF_000517525.1 Limulus polyphemus
ACTGTGTACTGTCAATAAAAAGACACAAGATTTAACAATACTGTGTACTGTCAATAAGAAGACACAAGATTTAACAATACTGTGTACTCTCAATAAGAAGACACAGGATTTAACGATACTGTGTACTGTCAATAAAAAGACACAAGATTTAACGATACTGTGTACTGTCAATAAGAAGACACAAGATTTAACTATACTGTGTACTCCCAATAAGAAGACTCAAGATTTAACAATACTGTGTACTCTCATTAAGAAGACACACGATTTAGCAATACTGTGTACTATCTATAAAAAGACACAAGATTTAACGATACTGTGTCCTGTCAATAAGAAGACACAAGATTTAACGATACTGTGTACTGTCAATAAGA
>NW_013849046.1:0-371 GCF_000517525.1 Limulus polyphemus
GAACAACTCGACTTTCAGGATCTACATATCTAAATGTGCCGATGTTTCCGTTTATCAACGTTATATTTTAAGATCTGTGCAAGAACTCAGCTAACAGATGTTTCCGCATTTAAAATATTTTAAAACTATTATGATGTTGCACCGGTTTCACGAACATCAGAAAACCAATATACATGTATTATCACACTCAGTTTCTATAAAACCAATATACATGTATTATCACACTCAGTTTCTATAAAACCAATATACATGTATTATCACATCCAGTTTCTATAAAACCAATATACATATATTATCACACTCAGTTTCTATAAAACCAATATACATGTATTATCACACTCAGTTTCTATAAACCATATACATGTATTATC
>NW_013849047.1:0-579 GCF_000517525.1 Limulus polyphemus
TGGAATTTTGCAGGACCTCCACTCCTATGGGTTGCATGGCCATTTACCCATTTTTATCTGCAATTTTGTATGTATCTTGAGTTTGAATGTTTTACTCATAAAGCGACATGAAACAGTCATTTTCAGGACTACGTATATTTTTAGTTTCCATATCTAGAGTTTGATTGTTTTATGCAAAAACAAACCTCTACAGATTCATGAAGTATGAAATACAAGTAATCAAAAATGTTCTATATGACATAATAACATGTTGAGATGTTGATATCTGTTGATCTACACTACCTTCTGGTGGTTTGGTTGCAAACCATCTGCCCATGCATTGTGGATGACATCATCGTTCTATACTTTGCAACTGTCTGTCCTATTTTCTACCCATAGTGATATGCCCTCTGGTGACACAAAATGGAACTATCCACTCCTAGCAATATGCCTTTTGGTACCACATTGGGAACTGTGTTGTTGCATGACATCCAAGTCTCAAGCTCTCCCCCTATCACCTGAGGCAGCCAATCAGCATGAGATGGCATTTTTTGGGTGTAAAATGGCCTGGTTAACTACTAATCTACTTTTTTAATGTGA
>NW_013849048.1:0-371 GCF_000517525.1 Limulus polyphemus
AATTAAGATGATGTTGCAGCAAAACGAAAAAGATGGTAATCTGATGGTACTATATCTAGAGGAAATGTTCGGTGGGGGAGAATTTCCCAACTGAACTCCATAATCTTGTGTTGCGTCATATGTGCCACATCTGGACGTGCATTGTCGTGGAGAAGAACACCTTTTCGATTGAAGAGTGAAAGGCTTGATTTAAACTTTCCTATTGCTGACTATAGATCTCTGCATTGACAGTCTGCTGTGGATTGAGGAGTTCAAAATGAATTACTCCTTTGATGTCCCACCAAATGCAAAGCATCACTCTGTGGATGGATTCCAGGTTTTAGGGTCGGAAGTGGTTTTTATCTATGACTGAGCCATTGTTTATGGTGTTT
>NW_013849049.1:0-371 GCF_000517525.1 Limulus polyphemus
AAGTAATGAAGACAACAGTAATCACAATACGGACTTCAACGTTAACACATCATGGCAGGACTTTAATGAAACTATCAGCTTTAGGGACTTAAATTTTATGATATGACTTTTTGAATATGCCCAAAGTAAAGGAAACTGTTATATATATCTTGATACTGTCATAAATAGGTACTATTGTCACCCTTCAATTCTTTGAAAGTTAGAAATACCATACTAACTTACTCTGGTCCAGAGAAAACTCAGTGAAATGGGTTGAGACTGGTCCGGAGAAAACTCAGTGAAATGGGTTGAGACTGGTCCGAAGAAAACTCAGTGAAATGGGTTGAGACTGGTCCGAAGAAAACTCAGTGAAATGGGTTGAGACTGGTCCG
>NW_013849050.1:0-371 GCF_000517525.1 Limulus polyphemus
GTTCTGTCACACCATAAAGCTTTTCTATGGCTTCTGGTACTCCTTCGTGATTTAACACCTTGATGCTCACAAGGGTTTGCTGAGACGCAGAGTATATGACAAAGTTGCACCTTTGGCCATCTAGCTTTCCTGTCACATAGCCACTGTGTGTGTTTGGCATTCTACACCTAGCTGTTGGGAGTTTCATGATAGGGGTTGGTGGGCGTCGCTCAACACCAACCACTACTGATCTCCTTGAAGCCGACTTGTTGGTAATATTCTTCCTACACTGGCTCCTCGAATGTCCATGTTTTCCACAGTTCCAACAACCTTTCTGGATACCAGCCTTTTCTGCTGTGGCACCTCCCCTGTGTTGAAGCTTCCAGCATTGA
>NW_013849051.1:0-369 GCF_000517525.1 Limulus polyphemus
GTTGTAGAAGATTCTCGAGAGCAAGAATCAAGATTATATGTGTGTATGTAAACGTCTTAACCAGTATTGCTACGTACATTTGCTGTTATGTTAAACTTATATTAAAGTTTTTCTTCATTACCCATTCAAGCCGTCTCCAACCATTATTAGATACCAAGGAAGTTCCAGACTAGAAAGAAAACTTTATATTGTTTGTAAGTTTGTGAAACTTTTGTTTATGAATCGTTGTTTGTAATAACTATTCGTAATAATTGTTATTGAATAATGTACTGTTGTACTAGTTGGCAAATATCGTAAATTGACTAATATATCGCCATTTATTTAAATACTAAATCCAAAGTACAACTTAACTACTAAATTTAGATTATC
>NW_013849052.1:0-997 GCF_000517525.1 Limulus polyphemus
ATACATTAAGGGTAAGCAGAATGTTAGGATGGGAATAGGGATTTTTAGAGATGATACCAAAAGGTTAATATCTGATGATTCTTGGCTGGCTAGCGTATTAAATTAATACCTTTTAAGTTTTTACTAATGACCATTTAAGCAATGTTCTTCACTCTGTACAACTGATAGTTGGAAACAAGACAGTAACAGATGATCACGTTAATTCTGAGTTTGTTAAGTTTTAAGTATGATACAGTACCTAGGCCAGATAATATTTACCCAAGGGTTTTGAAAGAGGTTAAGGATTTGATATGTGAGCCACTTGCTATTATTTTTTGCAAGTCCTTGAAGAGTGGGCAGGTGCTACAAGATTGGAATTTGGCTAATGTAACTTGAAAATAGGAACAACTAACAGACCTATAATTAGTGGAACAATTCTAATCACCTCCCAAGGTCCATTTATGGTTTGTCAAGTTCTACTTGGTTAAGAAATGCTTAGATCAATTTATGTGGAGTCTAACTTTTAATGGCTGTTTTTATTTTAAGGGGACACGTGGGCTATCTAGCAGACACTTTTTATGAGCCCGCCGGCATTTTTGGGGGGGGGGGGCATTGGCTCCTGGGCCTCTGCTAATTTCGAGCCCTGCATACTTTAAACTATATAAGCATTAACTTCTTCAGAGAATGTTAAAAGTTTATTATCTCATAATGAAACCATGCTGACTATTCAATCAAAACTTTAAACTTTACAAAGCATCTTTTATCCTTTGTGGATTGACTGACGAGTGTTCGTAAACTTGGGAGCATTCATAGTCACGACGAACAAAGTGGTGACATTCTTATTAATGAATACTTTGTTTACTTTGAATACACGGAATGTTCAAACTTTTTGTATCAGTGTAATGGAATTGATGTATAAAATTTAAAATATAGAGAGATTATTTGAACTTTTATAAAGATGACTAATGTTTTCAATCAGAATGTTACTTTAACATTATATATATGACACTAAGCCTGC
>NW_013849053.1:0-729 GCF_000517525.1 Limulus polyphemus
CGGACACGGACCATTTTTGTAGGACAATGACGAATAATATTTTATACATGTCCACCAAGTTTTATCAATATCAGATCATTTTTGACTGAATTATAGAGGAAAAATAGTATGAAAAATCGGTCCCCAGTTTAACAGATAGTGATTTTTGGGGTTTTTGTGAATTTACTGTGGGCTTTGTAACGAACTTGTTGTTATATATTTATTCTAATATCGACGTTGTTTAGATTGAATTTATATTTAAAAACATGCATAAGCTTGTAGTGTTAGATATGTATTGCGCAACTCCCGCTTATTCTCCAAAGTTGTAGAAGATTCTCGACAGTAAGTTTTGTTTGTTTGTTTGTAATTAAGCACAAAGCTACACAATGGGCAATCTGTGCTTTGCCCATCACGGGTATCGAAACCCAGATTCTAGCGTTATAAGCCCGCAGACATACCGCTGTGCCACTGGGGAGCTCGAGAGTAAGAATCAACAATATATGTGTGTATGTAAACGCTTTAACCAGTATTGTTATATAAGATTGAAGTTTCTAGAAAACGTTCCCACGCTATAAATATAACTAACGCCACGCGCCAGAGAGTGTCTATTATTAGTTCGCTATAATCAGCATACTATAAACTCCGAAAGCTATATATGTGATTTTTAGAACGCTTATCAATCGGAAAACGTAAGATATTCGACTAGGAATGTTTATAAATTTCGAACATTACAAATCTTTTAACTTCAGT
>NW_013849054.1:0-372 GCF_000517525.1 Limulus polyphemus
AATCAAGGGTAGGAGAATAAGTAACATCTGATCTTGTTCTTAGATCAAGGGTAGGAGAATAAGTAACATCTGATCTTGTTCTTAGATCAAGGGTAGGAGAATAAGTAACATCTGATCTTGTTCTTAGATCAAGGGTAGGAGAATAAGTAACATCTGATCTTGTTCTTAGATCAAGGGTAGTAGAATAACTAACATCTGATATTGTTCTTGGATCAAGTGTAGAAGAATAACTAACATCTGATCTTGTTCTTAGATCAAGTGTAGGGGAATAAGTAACATCTGATCTTGTTCTTAGATCAAATGTAGGGGAATGAGTAGCATCTGATCTTGTTCTTAGATAAAGGGTAGGAGAATAAGTAACATCTGATCTTG
>NW_013849055.1:0-369 GCF_000517525.1 Limulus polyphemus
AAAAATCCTTAAAAAAAAAACTCTCACACTTTGCGTATTCAAGATTCAGGTAATTAGAAAAATAACTATGGTATGTGCAACAACCATTTCTTTATAACAGAACACAATTTTAAATAAAAGTACTCTCCTCGCAACAAGAACACGACTTTCACTAGGACTGTATGTGAGATTTTGAATAGATCTTTGTAGATTTGTAAATATAGTACTAAAAAATTGAGTTCTTAAAAAATGGTATTTTTTAATAAAGGGTACCACTTTTAATATAAAAAATATTACAGTTTATTTCAGCATATTCCGAACATTTTTCTCGTGCAGTACTTCCCAGAAAAATCCTTTTTTTCAGAAAATGTTCATTTTTTTCTAAATTTT
>NW_013849056.1:0-605 GCF_000517525.1 Limulus polyphemus
TAAGGCTAAAGATGAGTATGGTGGTTATAAATTACGGTAACCTATAGTTACACCTAGGTGTTCGTGGAGTTGTTGTACCAAATAACGCTAAAGATGAGTATGGAGGTTACAAATTCGGTAACTAGAGTTACACCTTGGTGTTCGTAGAGTTGTTGTACCCAAAACTACTCCATGAACACCTAGGTGTAACTCTAGTTACCGAATTTGTAACCACCATACTCATCTTTAGCGTTAGTACTAAGTAAGGTTAAAGATGAGAATGGTGGTTACCAATTCGGGAACTAAAGTTACACCTATGTATTCGTGTATTTGTTGTACTAAATAATTCTAAATATGAGTATGGTGGTTATAATTTCGGTAATTAGAGTTACACCTAGGTGTTCATGGAGTAGTTGTACCAAGTAAGGCTAAAGATGAGTATGGTGGTTACAAGTTCGGTAACTAGAGTTACACATAGGTGTTCATGGAGTTGTTGTACCAAATAACGCTAAAGATGAGTATGGTTGTTATAAATTCGGTAACAAAAGTTACATCTAGGTGTTTGTGGAGTGTTTTAACCAACTAACGCTAACGATGAGTATGGTGGTTTTAAATTCGGTAACTAT
>NW_013849057.1:0-371 GCF_000517525.1 Limulus polyphemus
AGTATGTTTATTACAAAAAAATTATCACAAAAAAATGGCGTAATAATCATTAATTGTCAATTTCGTCATTAAATACTACACCAAATACAAAATAAATAGCACCATTAAATTTCGTGTAAAAAACGGTCATTATGAAGTTATTTTAAATTTTGTAAGTTCAACCGCTTGGTTTCCTATAGCGAACAAAATAAACAAACTTCCTCTTATTTATATATACACCTGGAAAAAAGTTAAGCACCCCCAAATATTTTTCAGGATTGCTTATTGAAAATAAGGTTTAATTTTCATGATGTTGAGCAATGTTCATAATTTCAAACATAATTAAAAGGATGTGAGCGTTCAGTTGTGACATTTTAAATCAGGCGCGTTTT
>NW_013849058.1:0-371 GCF_000517525.1 Limulus polyphemus
GGCCCTTCAAATTACACAGTATTCATTAAAATTACCAATTGTTATTTGCACTGGTATAGGCAAAAAAGATTGTCAAATCACGACCCTCAAATTTCACAGTATTGATTATAATTACTAACTGTCATTTGCACTGATATAAGCAATAAAGATGGTCAAATCACGACCCTCAAATTGCACAGTATTCATTAAAATTACCAGTTGTTCTTTGCACTGGTATAGGCAATAAAGATTGTCAAATCACGACCCTCAAATTGCACAGTATTCATTAAAATTACCAATTGTTATTTGCACTGGTGTAGGAAATAAATATTGTCAAGTCACGACTCTCAAATTGCACAGTATTGATTATAATTACTAATTGTTATTTGCAC
>NW_013849059.1:0-371 GCF_000517525.1 Limulus polyphemus
GCCGTTTTGACATGTTTTCAATTGCGTCAAGACATATTTCAACATATAAACGACCTTAAGGAAAACAAGGGTGTTACTATTTCACACCGTTTTGACATGTTTTCAATTGCGTCAAGACATATTTCAATGTATAAACGACCTTAAGGAAAACAAGGGTGTTACTATTTCACGCCGTTTTGACATGTTTTCAATTGCGTCAAGACATATTTCAACATATAAACGACCTTAAGGAAAACAAGGGTGTTACTATTTTACACCGTTTTGACATGTTTTCAATTGCGTCAAGACATATTTCAACATATAAACGACCTTAAGGAAAACAAGGGTGTTACTATTTTACACCGTTTTGACATCTTTTCAATTGCGTCAAG
>NW_013849060.1:0-410 GCF_000517525.1 Limulus polyphemus
GGAACAGAATGATTATCAAATTTTTATGTATATGGATGGGCAGGATTCTTTACAGTAGGTATCTGTGACTTGTCGGCGATAAATTTCAACAATAAACAAACAGCACACAGACCACTTGTTTTAAAATAATATATTAAAACAAGTCAAACGCATATACAAATGTTCGTTACACAGTTAATCACCACAGTTGTATCCAGAGCTTGAAATAATCGTCTCTTCTCGTCAAAGTCAACAAAGGTTGGTTCAGTTACTTTAGAACACAATTGATAAGACAAATTATTCTTCTCTGCTCTATTATTACAACACAATGGGTGAAAACTTGACTTATGTTACACAGTTAATCACCACAGTTGTACCCAGAGCTTTAAATAATTGTCTCTTTTCGTCAAAATTCACAAAGATTTGTTCAA
>NW_013849061.1:0-1035 GCF_000517525.1 Limulus polyphemus
ACTTAGATATATTTAAAACATTTAGATACTACTTAGATATGTTTAAACCATTTAGATACTTCTTAGATATATTTAAACCGTTTAGATACTATTTAGATATATTTAAACTATTTAGATACTACTTAGATATATTTAAACCGTTTACTACTTAGACATATTTAAACCGTTTACTACTTAGATATAATTAAATCGTTTAGATATTACTTAGATATATTTAAACCGTTTAGATACTACTTAGATATATTTAAACCGTTTAGATACTACTTAGATATATTTAAACCGTTGACTACTTAGATATATTTAAGACATTTAGATACTACTTAGATATATTTAAGCTATTTAGATACTACTTAGATATATTTAAACCGTTTACTACTTAGATATATTTGAAACATTTAGATACTACTTAGATATATTTAAACCGTTTAGGTACTACTTAGACATATTTAAACCGTTTAGATACTACTTAGATATAATTAAATCGTTTAGATACTACTTTTATATATTTAAACCATTTAGATACTACTTAGATATAATTAAATCGTTTAGATACTACTTTGATATATTTAAACCATTTAGATTTTGTTTGTTTATAATTATGCACAAAGCTACACAAGGGCTATCTGTGCTCTGCCCACCACGGGTATCGAAACCCGGTTTCTAGTGTTGTAAGTCCGCAGACATACCGCTGTGCCACTGGGGGGCACCATTTAGATACTACTTAGATATATTTAAGCCATTTAGATACTACTTAGATATATTTAAAACAATTAGATACTACTTAGATATATTTAAACCGTTGACTATATAGATATATTTAAAACATTTAGATACTACTTAGATATATTTAAACCGTTTAGATACTACTTAGATATATTTAAACTATTTAGATACTTCTTAGATATATTTAAACCGTTTAGATACTATTTTGATATATTTAAACCGTTTAGATACTACTTAGATATATTTAAACCGTTTATATACTACTTAGATATATTTAAACCATTTAGATACTACTTAGATATATTTAAACCG
>NW_013849062.1:0-371 GCF_000517525.1 Limulus polyphemus
CTATTGGGCACAATGGGACCAGATAAATCTTGAAGATGGTATTCTTGTTCGGAGATGGGAAAGTGACGACCTGGCAAACCGTTATACGGAAAAAGTTACGGGAAGTTGTGCTGCGTCCATCCCATGATAGTTTAACAGGAGGACATCTCGGAGTTAAGAAGACATTGAGTCACCTGCGACAGAGATTTTACTGGATAGGTATGAGGCAAGATGTGGAAGAATGGTGCAGAATCTGTACTATATGTTGTGATAAAAGGGGACCCAAGCATAAGGGACGTGCTCCAATGAAGTTATATCAAGTTGGTGCACCAATGGAAAGAGTAGCCGTTGACATTGCTGGTCCTTTGCCCCAATCCCGTGCTGGAAACAAC
>NW_013849063.1:0-369 GCF_000517525.1 Limulus polyphemus
ACACAAGATTTAACGATACTGTGTACTATCAATAACAAGCCATAAGATTTAACGATACTGTGTACTATCAATAACAGGCCACAAGATTTAACGAAACTGTGTATTGTCAATAAGAAGACAAAATATTTAACAATACTGTGTACTGTCAATAAGAATACACAAGATTTAACAATACTGTGTAATTTCAATAAGAAGACACAAGTATTTAACAATACTGTGTACTGTCAATAAGAAAACACAAGATTTAACGATACTGTGTACTATCAATAACAAGCCATAAGATTTAACGATACTGTGTACTATCAATAACAAGCCTCAAGATTTAACGAAACTGTGTACTGTCAATAAGAATAATATATTAACAATAGT
>NW_013849064.1:0-369 GCF_000517525.1 Limulus polyphemus
CGATATTCCTTTTATATGTCAATAGTCGACATTCCTTTCATATGTCAATAGTCGACAATCCTTTGATATGTCAAAAGTCGATATTCCTTTGATATGTCAATAGTCGATATTCCTTTGATATGTCAATAGTCGATATTCCTTTCATATGTCAATAGTCGACAATCCTTTGGTATGTCAATAGTCGATATTCCTTTCATATGTCAATAGTCGATATTCCTTTCATATGTCAATAGTCGATATTCCTTTCATATGTCAATAGTCGACAATCCTTTGGTTTGTCAATAGTCGATATTCCTTTGATATGTCAATAGTCGATATTCCTTTGATATGTCAATAGTCGACAATCCTTTCATATGTCAATAGTCGATA
>NW_013849065.1:0-1313 GCF_000517525.1 Limulus polyphemus
AACCAGTTGCCACTTAGTGTAGATTATACCCATAACCAGTTGTCAAACAGTGTAGTATTATAATCACAACCAGTTGTAACACAATGTACTATCATTCCCATAACCAGTTGTCATACAGTGTAGTATCATACCCATAAACAGTTGTCATACAGTATAGTATCATACCACTTACCAGTTGTCACACAGTGTAGTATCATATCCATAACCAGTTGTCACACAATGTAGTATCATACCCATAACCAGTTGCCACACAGTGTAGTATTATACCTATAACCAGTTGTCAAACAGTGTAGTATTATAATCACAACCAGTTGTCATACAGTGTAGTATTATACCAATAACTAGTTGACACACAATGTAGTATCATACCTTAGTATCATACCCATAACCAGTTGTCACACAGTGTAGTATTATACCCATAACCAGTTGTCAAACAGTGTATATTATAATCACAACCAGTTGTCACACAGTGTAGTATTATACCAATAACCAGTTGTCACACAGTGCAATATCATATCCATAACCAAGTTGTCACACAGTGTAGTATCATATCCATAACCAGTTGTCACACACTGTTTGACAACTGATTATGGATATGATACTATACTGTGTGGCAACTGGTTATGGATATGATACTACACTGTGTGACAACTGGTTATAGGTATGATACTACACTGTATGACAACTGGTTATGGGTATGATAATACATTGTGTGACAACTGGTTGTGATTATAATACTACATTGTTTGACAACTGGTTATAGGGGATAATACTACACTGATTATAATACTACAGTGTGACAACTGGTTAGGGTATGATAGTACACTGTATAACAAATGGTTATGGGTATGATAATACATTTAGTATCATACCCATAACCAGTTGTCACACAGTGTAGTATTATACCCATAACCAGTTGTCAAACAGTGTATATTATAATCACAACCAGTTGTCACACAGTGTAGTATTATACCAATAACCAGTTGTCACACAGTGCAATATCATATCCATAACCAGTTGTCATACAGTGTAGTATCATACCTATAACCAGTTGTCACACAGTGTAGTATCATATCCATAACCAGTTGTCAAACAGTGTAGTATTATAATCATAACCAGTTGTCACACAACGTACTATCATACCCATAACCATTTGTTTAGTATCATACCCATAACCAGTTGTCACACAGTGTAGTATTATACCCATAACCAGTTGTCAAACAGTGTATATTATAATCACAACCAGTTGTCACACAGTGTAGTATTATACCAATAACCAGTTGTCACACAGTGCAATATCATATCCATAACCA
>NW_013849066.1:0-603 GCF_000517525.1 Limulus polyphemus
CTAAAAAGACCGTTATCAAAGTCGACAAAATCTAGTGTAAGAAGGACTAAAAAAGCCGTTATCTATGTCGAAAAAATATAGTTTAAAAAGGAATAAAAAGACCGTTATAAAAGTTGAAAAAACTTCAATTAAAAAGGAATAAAAAGACCGTTATCAAAGTCGACAAAATCTAGAGTAACAAGGACTAAAAAGACCGCTATCAAAGTAGACAAAATCTAGTGTAAAAAAGACCATTATGTATTGAAAAAAATCTAGAGTAAGAAGGACTAAAAAGACCGTTATGAAAATCGACAAAATCTAAAGTAATAAGTGAGTAAAAAGGCCGTTATCAAAGTCTACAAAATCAAGTGTAAAAAAGACTAAAAAGACAATAAGAAGGACTAAAAAGACCGTAATGAAAATCGACAAAATGTAAAGTAATAAGTGAGTAAAAAGGCCGTTATCAAAGTCTACAAAATATCGTGTAAAAATGACTAAAAAGACCATTATGTATTGAAAAAAATCTAGTGTAAGAAGGAATAAAAAGACCGTTACGAAAATCGACAAAATCTAAAGTAATAAATGAGTAAAAAGGCCGTTATCAAAGTCGACAAAATATCGTGT
>NW_013849067.1:0-369 GCF_000517525.1 Limulus polyphemus
AGCACGGACTCTCGTCCTGAACCTGGCCCTGTAGACTTTTGACTGGTTTTGGGTTCTGTACCTGAGTTGCAGAGCCTCTACCAGTGCTCTATAGTTGTGTCTGTCGGCTGCTGTCAACTGTTCAAGTATTTCCAGTGGTTGTCCCTTCAAGCTCGTTGCCAGATATACAGCTTTCTGTTCCTCCGTCCATCCATTCATCTCTGCCAGTAGCTCAAATTGTGCTCTATATGCTTCCCACGGTGCATTCCCATCGAATTCCTGTGGCTTCCTTTGCACTGGATCACTCCTATTACTGACATTCATATCTGGGATGTGACTTCTAACTGGACTGAATATGTCTGTATTAGGGTTTAGCTGCGGGCTCTGTAA
>NW_013849068.1:0-384 GCF_000517525.1 Limulus polyphemus
CAACACTTCTTTTCTTTTTTTCCCTGTCATCATCATCATGTGCCATCTTCCTCAGGAAGGTTGGCTGTCACAAACCTCCACTTATGTCTGTTCTGTGCTTTTGTCACCAGGGTTTCATATTTTGCTATCTCAGTCCACTCTTTAATATCTGTTATCTACTCTGTTCTTGGTCTTCCCCTGTATCTTTTCCCTTCTATTTGACCCTCTAGTAGAACTTTACACCCACATCTCAAATGGTTCCAGTTTGTTAATCAATGCTTGTGTCAAGATCCATGTTCCACAGCCACATAACAGAGTTAACCCTATATAGCACTTCATTCTATTAAAGGCACCTCTTGCCACTTCAATCCTATTCACTATTTCAGCTTCACAATTTTCCATCAC
>NW_013849069.1:0-371 GCF_000517525.1 Limulus polyphemus
TCAGCCACTATGGACTGTTTAAAGCCAGAGCTCAGCCAGTATGGACTGTTTAAAGTCAGAGCTCAGCCAGTATGGAGTGTTTAAAGCCAGAGTTCAGTCAGTATGGACTGTTTAAAGCCAGAGCTCAGCCAGTATGAACTGTTTAAAGCCAGAGGTCAACAAGTATGGACTGTTTAAACCCAGGGCTCAGCCACTATGGACTGTTTAAAGCCAGAGATCAACAAGTATGGACTGTTTAAAGCCAGAAATTAACAAGTATGGACTGTTTAAAGCCAGATCTCAGCCAGTATGGACTGTTTAAAGCCAGAAATTAACAAGTATGGACTGTTTAAAGCCAGAGCTCAGCCAGTATGGACTGTTTAAAGCCAGAA
>NW_013849070.1:0-372 GCF_000517525.1 Limulus polyphemus
CCACGTGTTGATAAAACACGTTACCTTGATTATGGTAAGAATATTAAACCACGTGTTGATAAAACACGTTACCTTGATTATGGTAATAATATTAAACCACGTGTTGATAAAACACGTCACCTTGATCATGGTAACAATATTAAACCACGTGTTGATAAAACACGTTACCTTGATTATGGTAACAATATTAAATCACGTGTTGATAAAACACGTTACCTTGATTATGGTAATAATAATATTAAACCACGTTTTGATAAAACACGTTATCTTGATTATGGTAACAATATTGAACAACGTGTTGATAAAACACGTTATCTTGATTATGATAACAATATTAAACTACGTGTTGATAAAACACGTTACCCTGATTAT
>NW_013849071.1:0-371 GCF_000517525.1 Limulus polyphemus
AATAGGAGTGTGACAGACTCATGTGATACATGTGACTCCCTTTATACACCTCTGCCGACCTATCATTTTGAGGTTTGGCAGAAGACATAAGCACTGTAGGAAAGTGGGGAGAAAAGGTGGGAAGTGTGAGTAGAGGGAAGTACCTATCAGAAATACATTTTCAGTGTAGGAAAATTATAATTTCAAATATGGTACTTTCCCCGGCTCACAAGATTAGCTAGAATCCCACATTGATTAGGTAGTGGGACTGGTGCAAGAGAATGAGAGAAGTACCTCCTTAGAGAAAGGGGTCCTGTTATATTTGGAGCAAAAATACAAAAATTTATATTTCTTAAAAATTTAAAAATGTATTAAACTAATGCATAGATGAT
>NW_013849072.1:0-371 GCF_000517525.1 Limulus polyphemus
CAGAAATACAGCTTGATACTAACAGTGACAGAAACAATCACAAATACAGCATGGTACTAACAGTGACGGAAACAATCAGAAATACAGCTTGGTACTAACAGTGACGGAAACAATCACAAATACACCTTGATACTAACAGTGACGGAAACAATCACAAATACAGCTTGGTACTAACAGTGACGGAAACAATCAGAGATACAGCTTGGTACTAACAGTGACGGAAACAATCAGAGATACAGCTTGGTACTAACAGTGACGGAAACAATCAGAAATACAGCTTAGTACTAACAGAGACGGGAACAATCAGAGATACAGTTTGATGCTAACAGTAACGGAAACAATCAGAGATACAGCTTGGTACTAACAGTGAC
>NW_013849073.1:0-887 GCF_000517525.1 Limulus polyphemus
TTCCTACTGTTTGTATTAAAGGAGTTATGGAACGTTTTGCGTTTTGTACCAATCTCGAAATTTTGTATGATCGTTCGTTGCATACTTGCGTATTTACATGCAAAATTCTAGCCTTCTATTGTCATTTTTGCAACTTTTGTGGTCTTTTATGTTACTCTTTTATTGGCTTTTCTGAAAGCGTATGTGTACTGCAGTGAAGCTTTTGGTTACTGATTGTTTTTCGATTTCTTGTTACCAGAGGGTCCTAAATTGATGATTCTTCACCAAATTTGGTATGTAGGTACACTTTAACGTTGCGTAGTAATATGCAGAGTTTTACCTTCCTACTGTTTGTTTTAAAGGAGTTATGGAAGGTTTTGCGTTTTGTACCAGTACTTCGTTCCATTAGGAGGGATCATCTCCAAATTTTCTATGAACGTTCAAAACTCTGCATATTACTAGGCAACGTTAAAGTGTACCTACATACCAAATTTGGTGAAGAATCATCAATTTAGGACCCTCTGGTAACAAGAAATCGAAAAACAATCAGTAACCAAAAGCTTCCCTGCAGTACACATACGCTTTCAGAAAGCGAATAAAAGAGTAAAATAAAACGACCACAAAAGACGCAAAAATGACAATAAAAGGCTAGAATTTTGCATGTAAATACGCAAGTATGCAACAAAACCTTCCATAACTCCTTTAAAACAAACAGTAGGAAGGTGCGTTTTGTACCAGTACGTCGTTCCATTTAAAGGGATCATCTCCAAATTTTGTATGAACGTTCGTTGCATACTTGCGTATTTACATGCAAAATTCTAGCCTTCTATTATCATTTTTGCGACTTTTGTGGTCGTTTTATGTTGATCTTTTATTGGCTTTTCTGAAAGCGTATGTGTACTGCAGTG
>NW_013849074.1:0-550 GCF_000517525.1 Limulus polyphemus
CATTAGGAACATGGTTATTGGCAGCTGGTTCCGTTGTTTTTTCATAGTGATGAATAGAGTTTTGTAGGTCGACATGGTAGAGTCAACTGCATTTGAGAATTGCAGCGAACGAACCATGTAAGGGTCCCACGACTTGGCAGTCTCTTGCAAATCCTTTGCTTTTGACATGAGTTCAGCCAACCGTTCTAGAGTTAGAACCTCGTCCTCGTCCTCGTTTTCTTCCTCTTGTGATGGTTCTTCCTGGTCCTCTGTTTCTTCTTCACTGGCAGATTTCGTCAACTCTGCCAAATCTTCGTCCGTTAGAGGTTGAGAGTGGGCGTTAATCAGGTCATTGAACTCTTCATAAGTTATGTCATCAAAGCCTTCACCACCGATTAACTTTGCTAGTTTAACTGACTTGTTGACAGCATCATGTTGAATTTCATCCGGTGAGAACCCTTTGTAATTATGAACACATTCTGGCCACAGATTTTTCCAACATGCATTAAGTGTTTCTTTTTTTCATGTCTTGAAGTGTCTTGTGTATGACTGTCAGGCACGATGCAGTTGT
>NW_013849075.1:0-371 GCF_000517525.1 Limulus polyphemus
CTGAGCCTGTTGTATCAAATTTCATAAATCCAATATCCCTGTGGGTTAAAACATTTATTAGGTCATCCTCTTTTAGCTTAGCAACACTATTTTGTGGATTTGTTTCTAACAAAGTGGAATCTTCTTTATTATTATTGTAGCTTTCAACAGGACAGAGAACAGTTTCTTCGTTGTTTCTTTTTCAACTGAAATAGCATGTTCATAATCTTTCACTTTGACCTCTTTGCTGCCATCAAAATGAACAGATGCTGGCTTACTGGTGTAGTCACTTCCAGCAAGGAAAGCTCTCATCAATTTGCTTGACTCCACAATCGAAGCTGCAAATTGTGTACGTCTTTTGCGTCCCTGTGCCACACTTTCTTTTTCGACAT
>NW_013849076.1:0-371 GCF_000517525.1 Limulus polyphemus
ATGGTCTTTTTAGTCCTTCTTGCACTAGATTTTGTTGTCATTGATAACTGAATATTTAGTCCTTCCTGTGCAATATTTTGTTAACTTTAATGACGGTCTTATTAGTCCTACTTTCACTATATTTTGTCGACTGTTATAACGGTCTTTTAGTCCTCCTTCCACTAGATTTTGTTGATATATATAAGTGTCCTTTTAGTCCGTTTACCATTAGATTTTGTTGACTTTGAAAACGGGTTTTTAGTTTTTCTTCTACTAGATTTTGTCGACGTTCATAACTGTCTTTTTAGGCCTTCATGGACTAGATGTTTTCGACTTTGATAACGATTATTTAAGCCTTTCTTTTATTATATTTTAATAACTTTTATAATGGT
>NW_013849077.1:0-660 GCF_000517525.1 Limulus polyphemus
TACCACTGACCAAATAATGTTGTTAATGATCCTGGTACCACTGACCAGGTAATGTTCTTAATTGTCCTGGTACTACTGACCAGGTTGTTAAAGGTCCTGGTACCACTGACCAAATAATGTTGTTAATAGTCCTGGTACCACTGACCAGGTAATGTTGTTAATGATCCTGGTACCACTGACCAGGTAATGTTGTTAATGGTCCTGGTACCACTGACCAAATAATGTTGTTAATGGTCCTGGTACCACTAACCAGGTAATGTTGTTAATGGTCGTGGTACCACTGACCAGGTAATGTTTTTAACGGACCTGGTACTACTGACCAGGTAATGTTGTTACCAATCCTAGTACTACTGACCAGGTAATGTTGTTAATGGTCCTGGTACCACTGACCAAATAATGTTATTAATGGTCCTGGTACCACTGACCAAGTAATGTTGTTAATAGTCCTGGTCAGTGGTACCAGGATCATTAATAACATTACCTGGTCAGTGGTACCAGGATCATTAACAACATTACCAGGTCAGTGGTACCAGGACTATTAACAACATTATTTGGACAGTGGTACCAGGTCCATTAACAACATTACCTGGTCAGTAGTACCATGACCGTTAACAACATTACCAGGTCAGTGGTACCAGGTTATGTTATTAATGATCCTGG
>NW_013849078.1:0-371 GCF_000517525.1 Limulus polyphemus
AGTGTACTGGGTTACAATCATCCACAACAAGCTATTAGAGATTTAATAGGCTAGACATAGCCTAGTGATTAGTGTACTGGGTTACAATCATCCACAACAAGCTCTATTAGAGATTTAATAGGCTAGACATAGCCTAGTGATTAGTGTACTGGGTTATGATCATCCACAACAAGCTCTATTAGAGATTTAAAAGGCTAGACATAGCCTAGTGATTAGTGTACTGGGTTACGATCATCCACAACAAGCTCTATTAGAGATTTAAAGGCTAGACATAGCCTAGTGATTAGTGTACTGGGTTACGATCATCCACAACAAGCTCTATTAGAGATTTAAAAGGCTAGACATAGCCTAGTGATTAGTGTACTGGGTTA
>NW_013849079.1:0-609 GCF_000517525.1 Limulus polyphemus
CAGTACACAGCATTGTTAATACTTGTGTTTTTTATTGACAGTACACAATATCGTTAAATCTTGTGGCTTGTTAGTGATAGTACACAGTATTGTTAAATCTTGTCTTATTTTTGATAGTACATAGTATTGTTAAATCTTGTGTCTTCTTATTGACAGTACACAGTAATGTTAAATCTTGTGTCTTCTTATTGACAGTACACATAATCGTTAAATATTGTGGCTTGTTATTGATAGTACACAGTATCGTTAAATCTTATGGCTTGTTATTGATAGTACACAGTATCGTTAAATCTTGTGTCTTCTTATTGACAGTACACAGTATTGTTAAATATTTTGTCTTCTTATTGACAGTACACAGTTTCGTTAAATCTTTTTAACGATACTGTGTACTATCAATAACAGGCCACAAGCCATAAGGTTATTGATAGTACAAAGATTTAACGATACTGTGTACTGTCAATAAGAAGACACCAATACTGGATTTTGTGTATAATCAATAACAAACCATAAGATTTAAGTTAAATCTTGTGTCTTCTTATTGACAGTACTACACTATTGTTAAATATTTTATTTTCTTATTGACAGTACACAGTATCAAGATTTAACCGG
>NW_013849080.1:0-371 GCF_000517525.1 Limulus polyphemus
GGTTAGTTCAACCTCTCTTTTGCAGCAATGTCTGCAGTCATTTTTGCAGGGTCTCCGGCTCAGTCCATCAGCATTACCATGGAATTTTCCTTCTCTATATTCAATATCATAATTATACTGGTCTATTTTTCCGATCCAGCGTGCTAGTTGTCCCTTTGGGTTCTTTAATGATCTTAACCAGTGTAATGCGGCATGGTCTGTCCTAATGGTAAGCCTTGCACCATAGAGGTAAGGGTGGAAATATGTCAGACTCTTTACTGTAGCAAGGAGTTCCCTCCGTGTTACACAGTAGTTCCTCTCTGGTCTACTTAAAACCCTACTGAAGTAGGCCACCACATGTTCGTTTTCGCCCACTTTCTGAGACAACACTC
>NW_013849081.1:0-713 GCF_000517525.1 Limulus polyphemus
CCTAAACCTTTTTATACGTTAAAGAGAATGTTTAGTTAGATGTTGTAAGAAACTCCTAAACCTTTTTATACGTTAAAGAGAATGTTTAGTTAGATGTTGTAATGAACTTCAAGCTATTATATTTTTTGAGTTTGAAATAATATGGTTTGTGGGCAGATCGAAAGAGCTAAGAATAATTCGAAAATGTTTTGAACTCATCATATGATGACATAAATTGACTTAGGTGTGACAATAATGTTGTAGCTGATTTATTATTCAATATTTTACAATCATACGGTGACCTAAATTGACTTAGGTGTGACAATAATGTTGTAGCTGATTTATTATTCAATATTTTACAATCATATGGTGACCTAAATTGATTTAGGTGTGACAATAATGTTATAGCTGTATGATTGTAAAATATTGAATAATAAATCGGTGACCTAAATTGACTTAGGTGTGAGAATAATATTGTAGCTGATTTATTATTCAATATTTTACAATCATATAGTGACCTAAATTGATTTAGGTGTGACAATAATATTGTAGCTGATTTATTATTCAATATTTTACAATCATATAGTGACCTAAATTGATTTAGGTGTGACAATAATATTGTAACTGATTTATTATTCAATATTTTACAATCATATAGTGACCTAAATTGATTTAGGTGTGACAATAATATTGTAGCTGATTTATTTATTCAATATTTTACAATCATATGGTGA
>NW_013849082.1:0-371 GCF_000517525.1 Limulus polyphemus
CTTGGTCCTTTGTGTTATCCTGTATGTAGCCACTGTATATATAGATTTGGTCCTTTGTGTTATCCTGTATGTAGCCACTGTATATATAGACTTGGTCCTTTGTGTTATCCTGTATGTAGCCACTGTATATATAGACTTGGTCCTTTGTGTTATCCTGTATGTAGCCAGTGTATATATAGATTTGGTCCTTTGTGTTATCCTGTATGTAGCCACTGTATATATAGACTTGGTCCTTTGTGTTATCCTGTATGCAGCCACTGTATATATAGATTTGGTCCTTTGTGTTATCCTGTATGTAGCCAGTGTATATATAGATTTGGTCCTTTGTGTTATCCTGTATGTAGCCACTGTATATATAGATTTGGTCCTTT
>NW_013849083.1:0-371 GCF_000517525.1 Limulus polyphemus
TAAGGATAGTACCAGCATTTTGATGTTATCCTTATATATATATATGTATGTGTAAGAAAACACTGAAATATCAGACTTGTCAATTTTTTAACTCCTTCCATTGTTACTTTATTCTACCAGTTTCGTGACTTCAAAGGTCACTCTTCAGGACCCGGCATGGCCAGGTGGTTAGGGAGCTCGACTCGCAATCTGAGGGTCGCGGGTTCGAATCCCCGTCCCACCAAACATGCTCGCCCTTTCAGCCGTGAGGGCATTATAACGTGACGGTCAATCCCACTATTCGTTGGTAAAAGAGTAGTCCAAGAGTTGGCGGTGGGTGGTGATGACTAGCTGCCTTCCCTCTAGTCTTACACAGCTAAATTAGGGACGGC
>NW_013849084.1:0-793 GCF_000517525.1 Limulus polyphemus
AAACCGGTTGTAACATACCAGTGTCAAAGACCAACATTAAACAACAGTAGATAGGTCTTTGATATTGGTATGTTACTACCTGTTTAAATGTCGTTAATATTTACTGTTGTTTAATGTTGGCATTTGACAATGGTGAGTTACTACCTGTTTAAATGTCGTTAATATCTACTGTTGTTTAATGTTGGTCTTTGACACTGGTATCTTACTACCTGTTTAAATGCCGTTAATATCTACTGTTGTTTAATGTTAGTCTTTGACACTGGTATGTTACTACCTGTTTAAATGTCGTTAATATATACTGTTGTTTAATGTTGGTCTTTGACATTGGTATGTTACTACTTGTTTAAGTGTCGTTAATATCTACTGTTGTTTAATGTTGGTATTTGACAATGGTATATTACTACCTGTTTAAATGCTGTTAATTAATATCTACTGTTGTTTAATGTTTTTCTGACATTTAAACAGGTAGTAACATTTCAGTGTCAAAGGCCAACAGTTAATATGTACTGTTGTTTAATTAACGACATTCAAACAGGTAGTAACATACCAATGTCAAAGATCAACATTAAACAACAGTAGATATTAACGACATTTAAACAAGTAGTAACATACCAGTGTCAAAGAAAAACATTAAACTTGGTCTTTGACATTGGTATTTTACTACTTGTTTAAATGTCGTTAATATCTACTGTTGTTTAATGTTGGTATTTGACACTGGTATGTTACTACCTGTTTAAATGTCGTTAATATCTACTGTTCATTAAACAACAATATCTACCATATGACATTTAAA
>NW_013849085.1:0-369 GCF_000517525.1 Limulus polyphemus
ATGTGAGAGAGACATAGTTAACCATACAACCCGAAGGAACTATCCATGTCCGAGGTAGACCCCACCCCCCCAAAAAAAGAAAAAACAACAACTTCTAAATAGCAGTGAAGAAAAAATGAAAAAGACAAAAAAAGAAGAAGAACGAGGTTGCAAAGGCATTCAGTATTTTCCACCACCAAGATCACTATGACCACCATATAAATGTGGACAATATAGGAACCATATTCGTAAATAAAAACAATGGAATTACTAATGTTTAAATACTGCAAGAGTTTTGGCCAATTTAGGTTGTAGTTTTTGTGGCACACTGCTGCGTCTACTGCCATTCCCATCTCACTCGATGATTGGAGAAGTTGTGTATGGCATTCT
>NW_013849086.1:0-730 GCF_000517525.1 Limulus polyphemus
ACAGTATTGTTAAATCTTGTGTATTCTTATTGAAAGTACACAGTATCGTTAAATCGTGTGTCTTCTTATTGGCAGTACACAGTATCGTTAAATTTTGTGTCTTCTTATTGACAGTACACAGTATCAAGACACAAGATTTAACTTTATTGACAGTACACAATCGTTAAATATTGTGTCTTCTTATTGATAGTACAGAATATCGTTAAATCTTGTGTCTTCTTATTGACAGTACACAGTATTGTTAAATCTTGTGATTTATTATTGAAAGTACAGAGTATCGTTAAATCTTGTGTCTTCTTATTGATAGTACACAGTATCGTTAAATCCTATGTCTTCTTATTGACAGTACACAGTATCGTTAAATCTTGTGTCTTCTTATTGACAGTACACAGTATCGATAAATCTTGTGTCTTCTTAATGACAGTACACAGTATCGTTAAATATTGTGTCTTCTTATTGACAGTACAGAATATCGTTAAATCTTGTGTTTTCTTATTGACAGTACACAGTATAAGAAGACACAAGATTTAACAATTGACAGTACACAGTATCGAAGACACAAGATTTAACTGTACTGTCAATAACAGTATCGTTAAATATTGTGTCTTTTTATTGATAGTACACAGTATTGCTAAATCGTGTGTCTTCTTATTGAAAGTACACAGTATTGTTAAATCTATTGTCTTCTTATTGACAGTAGACAGTATCGTTAAATCTTGTGTCTTCTTAT
>NW_013849087.1:0-371 GCF_000517525.1 Limulus polyphemus
CAATATTGTATAATCTTGAGTCTTCTTATTGATAGTACACAGTATTGTTAAATCTTGCGTCTTATTATCGACAGTACACAGTATTATTAAATCTTGTGTCTTCTTATTGACAGTACACAGTATCGTTAAATCTTGTGGTCTTCTTATTGACAGTACACAGTATCGTTAAATCTTGTGTCTTCTTATTGACAGTACATATTATTGTTAAATCTTGTGTTTCCTTATTGACAATTAACAATATTGTTAAATCTTGCGTCTTCTTATCGACAGTACAGAGTATTGTTTAATCTTGCGTCTTCTTATTGACAGTACACAGTATTTTAAAATCTTGCGTCTTCTTTTTGATAGTACACAGTATCGTTAAATGTTGT
>NW_013849088.1:0-370 GCF_000517525.1 Limulus polyphemus
CCCACTGTTGCTTCAAAACTTGGGGTAAATCGCTCTTCGAAGTTGGTTTTTTGGTTGTTTCTTGACTTGCTAGTCGAGTATGGCCCAGAGGTTTTCGATGGGGTTCATTTAAGGAGATTGGCTGGGCCAGGGCAACTTCTGGATACCATTTTCTTCCTGCCACTTTTGGGTGTTTCTAGCAATGTGACATGGTGCTCCATCTTCCTGGAACAACGTTGTGTTCTTGTCCATGAAACCCGAGCAATAAAGTGGCAAGAGTCCTTCCTCCAATATTTCGACGTATTTCGCAAAATTTATATTGCTAATGCACTCCACTAAGCTCGATCTCCCACCAACCCAAACTAGCTCCCCAAAACATCACGCTGAAACC
>NW_013849089.1:0-370 GCF_000517525.1 Limulus polyphemus
CTCTCTTGTTTACTTTGCTGTTCAAGCTGCCATTGTTGTAGGTTTTCTTGTAACTGCTGTTGTCTTTCTTCTTGTTTCTTTTCTTTTTCCTCCAACAACTGCTGTAATTTCTCTTCTTGTTTCTTTTCTTTTTCTTCCAACAACTGTTGTAATCTCTCTTCTTGTTTCTTTTCTTTTTCCTCCAACAACTGCTGTAAACTCTCTTCTTGTTTATTTTCTCGTTCTTCTTGTTTCTTGTGCTGTTCTTGTATTGCTGCCATCAAGTCTGCTATGCTGTAGTTTGATTTGCTGCTTCTCGTTTCCATTTTTTTTCTGTCCCACTCTCTGACATCAGCTTGTTACGCCTCCAGTCGTTAACTAATTTTCCATA
>NW_013849090.1:0-372 GCF_000517525.1 Limulus polyphemus
CTCTTGTTTATTCTGCTGTTCGAGCTGCCATTGTTGCAGGTTTTCTTGCAACTGCTGTTGTCTCTCTTACTGTTTCTTTTCTTTTTCCTTTAACAACTATTGTAATTTCTCTTCTCGTTCTTCTTGTTTCTTTTCTTGTTTATTTTCTCGTTCTTCTTGTTTCTTTTCTTTTTCCTCTAACAACTGGTGTAATTTCTCTTCTTGTTTCTTTTCTCATTTTTCTTGTTTATTTTCTTTTTCCTCCAACAACTGTTGTAATTACTCTTCTTGTTTCTGTATTGCTGCCATCAAATCTGCTAAGCTGTAGTTTGATTTTCCGCCTCTCGTTTCCATCTTCTTCTCTTTTTTTTTTACTATCCCACTCTCTGTTGT
>NW_013849091.1:0-719 GCF_000517525.1 Limulus polyphemus
AGACCAGTATTATTGTGAAGTACAGGTCAGTATTATTGTCAAGTACAGGCCAGTATTATTGTCAAGTACAGGCCAGTATTATTGTCAAGTACAGGCCAGTATTATTGTGAAGTACAGGTCAGTATTATTGTCAAGTACAGGTCAGTATTATTGTCATGTATACTCCAGTATTATTGTAAAGTACAGGCCAGTATTATTGCCAAGTTCAGGTCCAGTATTATTGTCAAGTGCAGGCCATTATTATTGTCAAGTACAGGTCAGTATTATTGTCATGTATACTCCAGTATTATTGTAAAGTGCAGGCCATTATTATTGTCAAGTACAGACCAGTATTATTGTCATGTATACTCCAGTATTATTGTAAAGTACAGGCCATTATTATTGTAAAGTACAGGCCATTATTATTGCCAAGTTCAGGTCAGTATTATTGTCAAGTACATGATAGTATTATTGTCAAGTGCAGGCCATTATTATTGTGAAGTACAGGTCAGTATTATTGTAATGTACAGGCCAGTATTATTGTGAAGTACAGGTCAGTATTATTGTCAAGTACATGATAGTATTATTGTCAAGTACATGATAGTATTATTATCAAGTACAGGCCAGTATTATTGTGAAGTACAGGTCAGTATTATTGTCAAGTACAGACCAGTATTATTGTCAAGTACAGGCCAGTATTATTGTCAAGTACATGATAGTATTATTGTCAAGTACATGAT
>NW_013849092.1:0-371 GCF_000517525.1 Limulus polyphemus
TTCAGTGTGTTACATTAAAACTATAGGACTAGCACGAGGAAAGGATTATACAGAAGGTTGAGTGTGTTACATTAAACTATAGGACTAGCACGAGGAAAGGATTATACAGTAGGTTGAGTGTGTTACACTAAAACTATGGGACTAGCACGAGGAAAGGATTATACAGAAGGTTGAGTGTGTTACATTAAAACTATAGGACTAGAATAAGCAAATGATTATACAGAAGGTTGAGTGTGTTACATTAAAACTATAGGACTAGAATAAGCAAATGATTATACAGAAGGTTGAGTGTGTTACATTAAAACTATAGGACTAGCACGAGGAAAGGATTATACAGAAGGTTGAGTGTGTTACAGTTAAAACTATAGGAC
>NW_013849093.1:0-373 GCF_000517525.1 Limulus polyphemus
AAAAAACAAACAAACAAACATCCATGATGATCAGTGCATTCACTTTACATTGCTGCAAATTTACGTATTTTTTGCAAAAAAAAAAACAAAACAAATATGTGTATATTCAATTAAGCAAAATTTACACTAGATAAAACATTTTCCTTATGGAATAAAAACGCGTGAAATTTCATCAATTTGGAAAGTACGTCATTTCAAATTATATTCAAACAAATCTGGAAATTAATGGTTGGAATGTCACTTCGTCGTCATTAGCTTTCGGTTAGACATACAAAAAAAAAATCAAACATTTTTATTATTATTATTTTGACTATTCCAGTATTCAAAAATTTGGTTTGTTTTGAATTTCGCGCAAAGCTACTCGAGGGCTATC
>NW_013849094.1:0-371 GCF_000517525.1 Limulus polyphemus
CAAAGCGACAAGAAATAGAGAAGGTCATGGATGATCTAATTAAGGAAGGGATAGTCGAGAAATCAGATAGTCCCTGGTCAGCTCCCGTTGTATTAGTCCAGAAGATGGATGGGACCCAACGTTGCTGTGTGGACTTGAGGGCTCTTAACAACATAACCGAAAAAGATTCATACCCACTACCAAGAATTGATGATACTCTTGATGCCCTAAGTGGAGCCAGGTGGTTTTCAACTCTGGACTTAAAGTCAGGTTTCCATCAAGTAAAAATGGCTGAAGCAGAAAGACCCAAGACAGCATTTAGTTATGGCCAAGGTCTCTGGCAATACCGAGTGATGCCATTCGGGCTCAGTAATGCTCCAGCAACATTTGAG
>NW_013849095.1:0-371 GCF_000517525.1 Limulus polyphemus
CCTAAAGATGTAGGTCAGGCGATACCTCATGGTTACAACTTATTTTCTATTAAGAATTACTAGTCATGTGAGCACCACATACGTTTGCTCAGTAAACCCTCATTAGTAGATCTTCAGTGAACATGGTAGGAAATACATTCCCACGTAGTCTCCTCAAAACATTCACACAAATGGGAAGTTCTCTTGGGAAGTGCTTTAAAGCTTTCAAGCTGGTCCTGTGGAAAACTGATCCATAGTACAACTCATTGATAACTGTATCACAGTGCCTATCTCTGAGCCAATACATTCCAAGCTTTTAGATCCTTGAAACCTTTAATGGAATGGTTCAGGTTCTCCTTTGCTGTTTCCTTGAAAGTTAATTGGCTTATATA
>NW_013849096.1:0-370 GCF_000517525.1 Limulus polyphemus
TTAGCGTTTGTTTTAGCGTGATTGTTGAAAATAAGTGTATCGTAAAGTTGTATTCGGAAAGAATAAACCAATTTTATTAAGAAAGGACTTGTGTCACTAAAGTTTCGTCGGAACTAAGTTACGGAAAATTAATTAACAAACGGAGACGTAACAATATAGAAAGTGAAGCAATAACAAATAAAAATAGTATACATAAAAAATGTGCAATTTAAAAAAAAAGACTGTATGTTATTCAGTGTTGATGAAAGTTGTTTGATGTGGAAGGTTTCTTTAATCAGTAATTCCAGATATTATAAAGGATATTGAAATCTGATAGAGGTTTAGGGCCTGTTTCTTCACTGTGTTGGCGTATAGAGGAAGCACTTATTTT
>NW_013849097.1:0-372 GCF_000517525.1 Limulus polyphemus
TTTTCTTTTAACTGCTTTTGTCTTTCTTCTTGTTTCTTTTCTTTTTCTTCCAACAACTGTTGTAATTTCTCTTCTCGTTCTTCTTGTTTCTTTTCTCGTTCTTCTTGTTTCTTTTCTTTTTCCTCTAACAACTGTTGTAATTTCTCTTCTCGTGCTTCTTGTTTCTTTTCTTTTTCCTCTAACAACTGTTGTAATTTCTCTTCTCGTGCTTCTTGTTTCTTTTCTTGTTTTTGTATTGCTGCCATCAAATCTGCTAAGCTGTAGTTTGATTTTCCGCCTCTCGTTTCCATTTTTCTTCTCTTTTTTTTTATCCCACTTCTGACACCAATTTGTTACGTCTCCGTTTTTTAATTGATTTTCCGTAACTTCGAA
>NW_013849098.1:0-370 GCF_000517525.1 Limulus polyphemus
GCTCTAGTGAGCTGTTGGTCTATGTCCAGGATACTTGGTTGTGATTAGTCAAACTCTAGTGAGATGTTGTTCTATGTCCAGGATACTTGGTTGTGATTAGTCAAACTCTAGTGAGCTGTTGTTCTATGTTCAGGATACTTGGTTGTGATTAGTCAAGCTCTAGTGAGCTGTTGTTTTATGTCAAGGATACTTGGTTGTGATTAGTCAAGCTCTAGTGAGCTATTATTCTATGTCTAGGATACTTGGTTTTGATTAGTCACGCTCTTGTGAGCTGTTGTTCTATGTCCAGGATACTTGGTTGTGATTAGTCAAGCTCTAGTGAGCTGTTGTTCTATGTCCAGGATACTTGGTTGTGATTAGTCAAGCTCTA
>NW_013849099.1:0-768 GCF_000517525.1 Limulus polyphemus
ATAGTCACTGAAAATATAACCACCATACTCATTTTTAGCCTTACTTGGTACAACTTCTCCATAAACATCTAGGTGTAACTATAGTTACCGAATTTATAACCATCATACTCATCTTTAGCCTTACTTGGTACAACTACTCCATGAACACCTAGGTGTAACTCTAGTTTCCTAATTTATAACCACCATACTCATCTTTGCCTTACTTGGTACAACTACTCCATGAACACCTAGGTGTAACTCTAGTTACCGAATGTGTAACCCCATACTCATCTTTAGCGTTATTTGGTACAACAACTCCACGAACTCGTAGGTGTAACTCTAGTTACCGAATTTTTAACCACCATACTCATCTTTAGCATTACTTGAAACAACAACTCCACGAACTCGTAGGTGTAACTCTAGTTACCGAATTTTTATGAGTATGGTGGTTCTTTAGCATTACTTGAAACCTAAGTGTTCATGGAGTAGTTGTGTAACTCTAGTTACCGAATTTATAACCACCATACTCATTTTTAGCCTGTTCATGGAGTAGTTGTACCAAGTAACTTAGGTGCAACTCTAGGTACAGAATTTATAACCACCATATTTATCTTTAGCCTTACTTGGTACAACTACTCCATGAACACTTAGGTGTAACTCTAGTTACAGAATTTATAACCACCATACTCATCTTTAGCCATAATTTGTTACAACGACTCCATGAACAACTAAATGAAACTCAAGTTACCGAATTTATAACCACCATACTCATCTTTAGCGTTATTTGGT
>NW_013849100.1:0-371 GCF_000517525.1 Limulus polyphemus
GTATCATTTCACACATATTGTACAATATCTACAAATACTAAGATAACTAAAGTTATAGTGTTCTATCATTTCACACATATTGTACAATATCTACACATACTAAGATACCTAAAGTTATAATGTTGTATCATTTCACACATATTGTATGATATCTACATATACTAAGATACCTAAAGTTATAGTGTTCTATCATTTCACACATATTGTACGATATCTACATATACTAAGATACCTAAAGTTAGTGTTGTATCATTTCACACATATTGTACAATATCTACAAATACTAAGATAACTAAAGTTATAGTGTTGTATCATTTCACACATATTGTATGATATCTACAAATACTAAGATACCTAAAGTTATAGTTTGT
>NW_013849101.1:0-371 GCF_000517525.1 Limulus polyphemus
TTGTTAATTCTTGTGTTTACTTACTGACAGTACACATTACCGTTGAATATTGTGTCTTCTTATTGACAGTACACAGTATTGTTAAATCTTGTGTCTTCTTATTGACAGTACACAGTATCGTTAAATCTTGTGTCTTCTTATTGACAAGACACATTATTGTTAAATCTAATGTTTTCTTATTGACAGTACACAGTATTGTTAAATCTTGTGTCTTCTTTTTGATAGTACACAGTATTGTTAAATCGTGTGTTTTCTTATTGACAGTACATAGTATTGTTAAATCTTGTATCTTCTTATTGAAAGTACACAGTATCGTTAAATCTTGTGTCTTCTTATTGAGAGTACACAGTATCGTTAAATCTTGTGTCTTC
>NW_013849102.1:0-428 GCF_000517525.1 Limulus polyphemus
TTTCTTACTGACAGTACGCAGTATCGTTAAATCTTGTAAAAAGACATTGATAGTACACAGTATTGCTAAATCGTGTGTCTTCTTATTGATAGTACACAGTATTGTTAAATCTTGTGTCTTCTTATTGACAGAACACATTATTGTTAAATCTTGTGTCTTCTTATTGAAAGTACAAAGTATCGTTAAATCTTGTGTCTTCTTATTGACAGTACACATTATCGTTAAATCCACAAGATTTAACAGTAATGTGTACTGTCAATAAGAAAACACAAGATTTAACGATACTGCGTACTGTCAGTAAGAAAACACAAGATTTAACAATAATGTGTCCTGTCAATAAGAAGACACAAGATAAGACGATACTCTGCACTGTCAATAAGAAGACACAACACACGATTTAACGATACTGTGTACTGTCAATAAGAATT
>NW_013849103.1:0-366 GCF_000517525.1 Limulus polyphemus
AACTATATATTTTATCATATATATATACTTATATGTAAATGTATGTATCGTTGTAAATGTTTACTCAGAAGATTTTATTTACCATATATATATATATCGATGTGAATTTTTAAACAGAAGTTTTTATTACCATATATATACATATATATATATAATCGTTGAGAATGTTTAATCAGAAGTTTTTATTTACCATACATATATATATATAGCGATGTGAATTTTTAACACAAGTTTTTATTTACCATATATATATATATCGTTATTATTGTTTAATCAGAAGTTTTATTTACCATGTATATGTATATCGTTGAGAATGCTTAATCAGAATTTTTATTTGCCATATATATATCGTTGTGAATTTTAATC
>NW_013849104.1:0-1321 GCF_000517525.1 Limulus polyphemus
AACGCTAACGATGAGTATGGTGGTTATAAATTCGGTAACTAAAGTTACACCTAGGTGTTGATGGACTAATTGTACCAAGTAAGGCTAAAGATGAGTATAGTGGTTATAAAATCGGTAACTAGAGTTTCACCTATGTGTTCTGGAGTAGTTGTACCAAGTAAGGCTAAAGATGAACATGGTGGTTATAAATTCGGTAACTAGAGTTACACCTAGGTTTCGTGGAGTTGTTGTACCATAAAACACTACAGATGAGTATGGTGGTTACAAATTCAGTAACTAGAGTTACACCAAGGTGTTCATGGAGTAGTTGTACCAAGTAAGGCTAAAGATGAGTATGATGAATATATAACCACCATACTCATCTTTAGCCTTACTTGGTACAACAACTCCACGAACACCTAGATGTAAATATAGTTACCGAATTTGTAACCACCATACTCATCTGTAGCGTTATTTACCGAATTTATAACCACCATACTCATCTTTAGCCTTACTTGGCACAACTGCTCCATGAAAACCTAGGTGTAACTATAGATACTGAATTTATAACCACCATACTCATCTTTAGCGTTATTGGTACAACAACTCAACGAACACCTAGGTGTAACTCTAGTTACAGAATTTATAACCACCATACTCATCTTTAGCCTTACTTGGTACAACTACTCCATAAACAAATAAGTGTAACTATAGTTACCGTATTTATAACCACCGAATTTGTAACCAACATACTCGTCTTTAGCATTTTTTGGTACAACAATTCCACGAACACGTAGGTGTAAATCTAGTTACCAACTCCACGAACACCTAGGTATAATTCTATTTACCGAATTTATAATCACCATACTCATCTTTAGCCCTACTTGGCACAACTACTCCATGAACACCTAGATGTAACTATAGTTACCGAATTTATAACCATCATACACATCTTTAGCATTACTTGGTACAACTACTCCATGAACACATAGGTGTAACTCTAGTTACAGAATTTATAACCACCATACTCAACTTTAGCCTAACTTGGTACAACTACTCCATAAACAAATAAGTGTAACTATAGTTACCGAATTTATAACCATCATACTCATCTTTAGCCTTACTTGGTACAACTACTCCATGAACACCTAGGTGTAACTCTAGTTGTTGTACCAAGTAATGCTAAAGATGTGTATGATGGTTATAAATTCGGTAACTATAGTTACATCTAGGTGTTCATGGAGTAGTTGTGCCAAGTAAGGCTAAAGATGAGTATGGTGATTATAAATTCGGTAAATAGAATTATACCTAGGTGTTCGTGGAGTTGTTGTACCAAGTAAGG
>NW_013849105.1:0-371 GCF_000517525.1 Limulus polyphemus
TCTGGCCTTTTCTGGCCTTGAATCCAGATGAGTGTACCAACCTTGGTACCTCTGTGCTGGACTTAACGTAGGATTCAAATTCGAGAGCTCTGACAATTGCATCCTGCATGGTAGAGGGGTGTGCTTGCTTCACTTGTATCTTAAGTTCTGGACTGTCCAAGGCATCTACGAACTGATCCCTCAGCAACAACTTGAGATTGGGTGGTGCAGTTGGATAGGTCTTGTGTGCCATGCTTTCCAAGTCCTGTGCCAGCTCTTGCAGGCTCTCCCCTTGAGCACGGACTTTAGTCCTAAACCTAGCCCTGTAGACCTCTGACTGATTTTGGGTTCCGTACCTGAGTTCTAGAGTCCAAGTATTTCCAGTGGTTGTC
>NW_013849106.1:0-417 GCF_000517525.1 Limulus polyphemus
TTTTGCGTTCTCCCAAGCAGGGACCAGCAATGTCGACAGCTACTCTTTCCATTGGTGCACCAACTTGATATAACTTCATTGGAGCACATCCCTTATGCTTGGGTCCCCTTTTAGTACAACATGTACTGCATGTTCTGCACCATTCTTCCACATCTTGTCTCATACCTATCCAGTAAATTCTGTGTCGTAGGTGACTCAATGTTTTCTTAACTCCGAGATGTCCTCCTGTTACAGTATCATGGAATTGACGCAGCACAACTTCCCGTAACTTTCTCGGTATAACCGTTTGCCAGGTCGTCACTTTCCCATCTTATGACAAGAATACCATCTTCAAGCATCAACTGGTCCCATTGTGCCCAATAGTTCTTTGTCACAGGGCTTAGACTAGACACCCCCTCTGCCCCAAACTCGTGCTGG
>NW_013849107.1:0-371 GCF_000517525.1 Limulus polyphemus
TCTTTATGAACTATCGATGTATTGTACAATGACATGCTGTTGTAATATAACAATACTTTATATAAAAAGTGAATACACGGGGTCTTTATGACCTTATGAAGTATTGTATAATGACATGCTGTTGTAATTATAACTGTATTTTATAAAACAAGTGAATACAATGGGTCTATATGACCTGATGATGTATTGTACAATGACATACAGTTGTAAATATAACAGTATATTATAAAACAAGTGAATACACTAGGTCTTTATCACCTTACGATGAATATTACAATGACATGCTGTTGTAATATAACAGTACTTTATATAAAAAGTAAATACACGGGGTCTTTATGACCTTAGGATGTATTGTACAGTAACATGCTGTA
>NW_013849108.1:0-403 GCF_000517525.1 Limulus polyphemus
CAGATTTCATACAATATTCTCTGGTGGTTTATATAGATTTCATACAACATTCTCTGGTGGTTTATACAGATTTGATACAACATTCTCTGGTGGTTTATATAGATTTGATACAACATTCTCTGGTGGTTTATACAGATTTGATACAACATTCTCTGGTGGTTTATATAGATTCCATACAACATTCTCTGGTGGTTTATACAGATTTGATACAACATTCTCTGGTGGTTTATATAGATTTCATACTACATTCTCTGGTGGTTTATATAGATTTGATATAACATTCTCTGGTGGTTTATACAGATTTCATACAATATTCTCTGGTGGTTTATATAGATTTGATACAACATTCTCTGGTGGTTTATACAGATTTGATACAACATTCTCTGGTGGTATATATAGATTT
>NW_013849109.1:0-705 GCF_000517525.1 Limulus polyphemus
TAACTGATTTCAAGCTCCTACTCTCTACAGGATACATTACTGATTTCAAGCTCCTACTCTCTACAGGATACATTACTGATTTCAAGCTCCCACTCTCTACAGGATACATAACTGATTTCAAGCTCCAACTATCTACAGGATACATTTCTGATTTAAAACTCCTATTCTCTACAGGATACATTGCTGATTTCAAGCTCCTACTCTCTACAGGATACATTACTTATTTAAAACTCGTACTTTCTACAGGATACATTACTGATTTAAAACTCCTACTCTCTACAGGATACATTACTGATTTCAAGCTCCTACTCTCTACAGGATACATTACTGATTTCAAGTTCCTACTATCTACAGGATACATTACTGATTTATAACTCCTACTCTCTACAGGATACATTACTGATTTCAAGCTCCTACTCTCTACAGGATACATTACTGATTTAAAACTCGTACTTTCTACAGGAGACATAACTGATTTCAAGCTCCTACTCTCTACAGGATACATTACTGATTTCAAGTTCCTACTCTCTACAGGATACATTACTGATTTAAAACTCCTACTCTCTACAGGATACATTACTGATTTCAAGCTCCTACTCTCTACAGGATACATTACTGATTTCAAGCTCCTACTCTCTACAGGATACATTACTGATTTCAAGCTCCTACTTTCTACAGGATACATTACTGATTTATAACTCCTAC
>NW_013849110.1:0-661 GCF_000517525.1 Limulus polyphemus
TTCTGTTTTTCTTCGGTTTTTACTAATGAAGAATCGAGCAGTATTCCACATCTTGATCAGTTGATAAATGGAAACAAGATTAAACAAGATGACTGCATTAATTCTCTTGTTGTTGTTGTTTTGAAGTTAAGCACAAAGCTACACAATGGGCTATCTGTGCTCTGCCCATCACGGGTATCAAAACCCGGTTTCTAGCTTTGTAAGTACACTGTGCCACTGGGGGGCCATTAATTCTGAGCTGGTTAAGAAAACATTGGGAAGTTTAAAAAATGATAAGGCTCCTGGGCCATATAATATTTCCCCAAGGGTTTTGAAGGAGGTTAAAGATTTGATATGTGAGCCACTTGCTACTATTTTTTGTCAGTCTTTGAACAGTGGGCAGGTACCAGAGAATTGGAAGTTAGCTAATGTAACTCCTCTTTTCAAGGGAGGTGATAAAAATTGTCCCAGTAATTATAGACCCAAAGGTTACTGTTTATGTAGATGAGGGTAAGGGTGTAGATTTGGTGTATCCAGATTTTCAGAAAGCATTTGACAGGGTACCATAATAAAAGGCTTGTAAGAAAAAATAGCTCTATAGGTGAGGGGGATAAGTTAGCAAATTGGATAGAAGAGTGGCTAGATGGAAGAAAGTAGAGGGTTGCTACAATGAAGTTCAGTC
>NW_013849111.1:0-467 GCF_000517525.1 Limulus polyphemus
TGATTCAGAGAAAACATTCTACTGAACGAAAACAGTATTCTTCAGAGAAAACATTCTACTGAACGAAAACAGTATGATTCAGAAAAAACATTCCACTGAAAGAAAACAGTATGATTCAGAGAAAACATTATACTGAACGAAAACAGTATGATTCAGAGAAAACATTATACTGAACGAAAACAGTATGATTCAGAGAAAACATTCTATTGAATGAAAACAGTATTATTCAGAAGAACGTAGTAAGCATAACAAAAAAGTTGCCGAATTACAAAAATAAAATCACAACATGATCTATAACTTATAACTGTTATGACTACACTGTAAGTTGACACCTTGTTAGCAAAAAGAAAAATGATCTATTTATCTATCTGGTCTATCCATCCATTAAAACAATCTGACAGCATGTAAACTAGACCCAAACTAACTGATATCAATAACATTCGACAAACGTGTACTACCTCTATCAG
>NW_013849112.1:0-708 GCF_000517525.1 Limulus polyphemus
GTATGTCTATATCTTGTGTTAGATATGTATGTCTATATCTTGTGTTAGATATGTATGTCGATAGCTTGTGTTAGATAATGATAAGTGTATGTCGATAGCTTGTGTTAGATAATGATAAGTGTATGTCTATAGTTTGTGTTAGATATGGCTGAGGGTATGTTAATAGCTTGTGTTAGATATGGCTAAGTGTATGTCGATAGCTTGTGTTAGATATGGATAAGTGTATGTCGATAGCTTGTGTTAGATATGGCTGAGGGTATGTCGATAGCATGTTTTAGATATGGCTGAGAGTATGTTAATAGTTTGTGTTAGATATGGCTAAGTGTATGTCGATAGCTTGTGTTAGATATGGACAAGTGTATGTCTATATCTTGTGTTAGATATGGATAAGTGTATGTCTATATCTTGTGTTAGATATGGATAAGTGTATGTCGATAGCTTGTGTTAGATATGGCTAAGTGTATGTCGATGGCTTGTGTTAGATATGGATAAGTGTATGTCGATAGCTTGTGTTAGATATGGATAAGTGTATGTCTATATCTTGTGTTAGATATGGATAAGTGTATGTCGATAGCTTGTTTTAGATATGGCTAAGTGTATGTCGATAGCTTGTGTTAGATATGGATAAGTGTATGTCGATAGCTTGTGTTAGATATGGCTGAGAGTATGTTAATAGCTTGTGTTAGATATGGCTAAGTGTATGTCGAT
>NW_013849113.1:0-566 GCF_000517525.1 Limulus polyphemus
ATTAATGATTACAATATAAAAATTACTCATCTACAATCCTACTCGCCTATTTGGGAATGAGGTGTATAAGAAAATATTGTTACGTATCTGCTCAATCTGCTCGTGTGATAATTTTCGGTATAAATGCCTTCCGAGGAACTCGATACAAGTCCTTTCTTAATTAAAACTAGTTTATTCTTTCTTGATACAACTTTTTAGTTCACATAATTTTCACAGTCACTTTAAACTTAACAACATTTATAACGCATGCTATAAATCACAGTGATTCACACACTTTACTTACGGTGCCTATTGTTCGCTTGACTCAATTATCTATCTCTTCAATCTATCTATATCACTTCGATCTCTCTATATTACTTCAGTTGTGCTGGTTGAGGCGCCCTCCATTTTAGTATATAAGCCTGGCGAGAAAAATGAAAGATCGTGAATTTTCCTGTCAACTTTAGTTTGGGTTTCTTCATGCTCCCAGCGTCGCGTGACTTCCGCTTTTGTAACATTATATTAAAAAAAGATAGATTTACACCAATCATTATTAGCTGATTGAACAAATTCTGTACAAATACAGG
>NW_013849114.1:0-371 GCF_000517525.1 Limulus polyphemus
AATAGTGCTGTTATTGAAAGTATGTAATAATAATAATGCCGCTATTTAATGTCTATTTTAACAGAGCTGTTATTGAATGTATGTGTTAGGAGTGCTGCTATTGAATGTACGTGTTAATAGTGCTGCTATTGAATGTACGTGTTAATAGTGCTGCTATTGAATGTACGTGTTAATAGTGCTGCTATTGAATGTACGTGTTAATAGTGCTGCTATTGAATCTACGTGTTAATAGTGCTGCTATTGAATGTACGTGTTAATAGTGCTGTTATTGAATGTACGTGTTAATAGTGCTGCTATTGAATCTACGTGTTAATAGTGCTGTTATTGAATGTACGTGTTAGGAGTGCTGTTATTGAATGTACGTGTTAGGA
>NW_013849115.1:0-623 GCF_000517525.1 Limulus polyphemus
CCCTTTTCTCTATGATATTATTAAACTACATAAATCTTTGATTAACTTTAGATTTATTTCTAGTCCAATAAAAACAATTATTAGACAACCATCCATTTTATTAAATATAATACTTAACATTTTATTTCATAAAATTAAAAAGTGTAAATAATAATAATAAAGATAATTAAGCCATTTTTAAATACCTAAATAACTTTGAACAAGTGAAAAATATTTAATATTACCACACAGTATACCATATTTCCATTGAACGATTTAATTTATGTTATAAATTCATTAATATAACAGTTCTGTTATCCTTTCATTGTACCGGAAGATAGTTTTCTTTGGTTGATTTTGTTTTTGAATTTCGCGCAAAGTTACACGAGGGCGGGACGGCTAGCGCAGATATGGTGATGACTAGCTGCCTTCCCTCTAGTCTTACACTGCTAAATTACCCCACCGCCAACTCTTGGGCTACTCTTTTACCAACGAATAGTGGGATTGACCGTCACATTATAACGCCCCCACGGCTGAAAGGGCGAGCATGTTTGGTGGGATGCGGATTCGAACCCGCGACCCTCTGATTGCGAGTCGAGCGCCTTATCCACCTGGCCATGCCGGGCCTACATGTGTTGTAGCAA
>NW_013849116.1:0-370 GCF_000517525.1 Limulus polyphemus
TTAACTTGTCACATGTAACTCTCCTGTAAGGTTACATGAACTTGACTTGTCACATGTCATTCTTCTGGAGAGTTACTTAAACCTACTTGTCACATGTCATTCTTCTGTAAAGTTACTTAAACCTACTTGTCACATGTCATTCTCCTGTAAAGTTACATAAACTTAACTTGCCACATGTCATTTTCCTGTAAAGTTACTTAAACTTAACTTGCTACATGTCATTCTCCTGTAAAGTTACTTTAACTTAACTTGTCACATGTCGTTCTACAGTAAAGTTAAATAAACCTAAGTTGTCACAGGTAACTCTACTGTAAAGTTACATAAACTTGACTTGTCACATGTCACTCTCCTGTAAAGTTACATAAACTTC
>NW_013849117.1:0-577 GCF_000517525.1 Limulus polyphemus
AATTTAAAACACCATACTCATTTTAGCCTTACTTTGTACAACTGCTCCATAAATATCTAGGTGTAACTATAGCTACCGAATTTATATCCATCATACTGATCTTTATCCTTACTTGGTACAACTACTCCATGAACACCTAGGTGTAACTATAGTTACCAAATTTTTAACGACCATACTCATCTTCAACCTTACTTGGCACAAATACTCCATAAAAACCTAGGTGTAACTATAGTCACCGAATACATAACTACCATACTCATTTTTAGCCTTACTTGGTACAACTACTCCATAATACCTAGGTGTAACTATAGTTACCGAATTTATAACCATCATACTCATCTTTAGCCTTACTTGGTACAAGTACTTCATGGTTACACCTAGGTGTTTAAAGATGAGTATGGTGGCTATAAATTCGGAAACAAGATTTTAACCACCATACTCATCGAATGTGTAACGACATATTCATCTTTAGCGTTATTTGGTACAACAACTCCACGAACACGTAGGTTTAACTCTAGTTACCGAATTTATAACCACCACCCTCATCTTTAGCCTTACTTGGTACAACTACTCCATG
>NW_013849118.1:0-370 GCF_000517525.1 Limulus polyphemus
CTTTAGCCTTACTTGGTACAACTACTCCAAGAACACCTAGGTGTAACTCTAGTTACACAATTTATAACCACCATACTCATCTTTAGTCTTATTTGGTTCAACAACTCCACGAACACCTAGGTGTAACTCTAGTTACAGAATTTATAACCACCATACTCATCTTTAGTCTTACTTGGTACAACTACTCCATGAACAATTAGGTTAAACTCGAGTTACCGAATTTCTAAGCACCTTATTCATCTATAGCCTTACTTGTTACAAGTCATCCATGAACACTTAGGTGTAACTATAGTTAGAGAATTTATATTCACCATCCTCATCTTTAGCTTTAATTCGTACAAGTACTCTATGAACACTTATGTGTAACTCT
>NW_013849119.1:0-371 GCF_000517525.1 Limulus polyphemus
CTGGACTTCCTGTTCTGTTTCTAGGGTCTGTACCTCTAACGGCTTTAATGAGACTGGATTTCCTGTTTTGTTTCTAGGGTCTGTACCTCTAACGGTGTTAGTAAGACTGGATTTCCTGTTCTGTTTCTAGGGTCTGTACCTCTAACGGCTTTAATGAGACTGGATTTCCTGTTCTGTTTTTAGGGTCTGTACCTCTAACGACCTTAGTAAAACTGGATTTCCTGTTCTGTTTCTAGGGTCTGTACCTTTAACGGCTTTAATGAGACTGGATTTCCTGTTCTGTTTCTAGGGTCTGTACCTCTAACGACCTTAGTAAGACTGGATTTCCTGTTCTGTTTCTAGGGTCTGTACCTCTAACGGCTTTAATGAGA
>NW_013849120.1:0-370 GCF_000517525.1 Limulus polyphemus
TAATTTTATACATGTTATAAAGTATTACAATTGTATTCGTATAACCGGGTGATTTGATGTATGGTGTAAAGTGGATTTTATATATGGAAGTTTATAAGACATGTAACGAATTTATTATTGTGTATTTATTTTTTAATATGAACGTTGTTTGTATTGAAGTTGTATCTAGAAATATGCGTGACTTGTAGTATTATATATGTGTTGTGTATAACGAATTTGTTATATACTTATTTTAAGCTCAAAGTTTGTTTCGAATAAGTTTATATTTGAGGGCGTGTCTGGCTTACCGTGCTAGTTACATATGGCGAAACTCCCGCCAATTCTCCAAGGTTGTAGAATATTCGTGAACACAAGAATCAACAATATATCC
>NW_013849121.1:0-371 GCF_000517525.1 Limulus polyphemus
TGTGTCTGTCTATTGTTTATATAAATCTTCAGCTCTGTGTGTCTATTGTTTATATAAATCTTCAGCTCTGTGTGTCTATCTATTGTTTATATAAATCTTCAGTTCTGTGTGTCTATCTATTGTTTACATAAATCTTGAGCTCTGTGTGTCTATTGTTTACATAAATCTTCAGCTCTGTGTGTCTATTGTTTATATAAATCTTCAGCTCTGTGTGTCTATTGTTTATATAAATATTCAGCTCTGTGTGTCTGTCTATTGTTTATATAAATATTCAGCTCTGTGTGTCTATTGTTTAGTTAAATCTTCAGCTCTGTGTGTCTATCTATTGTTTATATAAATCTTCAGCTCTGTGTGTCTATTGTTTAGTTTCG
>NW_013849122.1:0-371 GCF_000517525.1 Limulus polyphemus
GGATATTAATACTTCAACTTGGATATAAACACTTGACCTTGGTGGATATTAATACATGAACTTGGATATAAACAGTTAACCCTGGTGGATATTAATACTTCAACTTGGATATAAATATTTAACATTGGTGGATATTATTACTTGAACTTAGATATAAACATTTAACCTTGGTGGATATTAATACTTCAACTTGGATATAAACGCTTAACCTTGGTGGATATTAATACTTCAACTTGGATATAAACATTTAACATTGGTGGATATTAATACTTCAACTTGGATATAAACATTTAACATTGGTGGATATTAATACTTCAACTTGGATATAAACACTTAACCTTGATGGATATTGATACTTGAACTTGGATATA
>NW_013849123.1:0-449 GCF_000517525.1 Limulus polyphemus
ATCAGTGGGTCATAGAACGATACTAGCTATTGGGTCCTATTTAATCCACTAGTATGTAAGGAAACAAATGTAGATATGTTGTAAATATACGAGATAATTAACACATTGACTGCAGACTGAAGTCAAGAGAAAGCCAAAGAACGATACTAGCTATTGGGTCCTATTTAATCCTCTCGGACTTAAGGAAACACATGTAGATATGTTATAAATATACCAGTTAATTAACACATTGACTGCAGACTGAATTCAAGAGAGGGTCATAGAACGATACTAGCTATTGGGTCCAATTTAATCCACTTGGACTTATAGAAACCCATGTAGATATGTTGTAAGACTATAAGTTAATTAACACATTGACTGCAAACTAAAGCATGGCCCACTGTTGGTGGATTAAATAGGACACAATAACTATATCGTTCTTTTTTTATGTCCGACCACATGTAGATATG
>NW_013849124.1:0-893 GCF_000517525.1 Limulus polyphemus
GTTACAATAAGAAGACACAAGATTTTTAACGATACTGTGTACTGTCAATAAGAAGACACAAGATTTAACGATACTGTGTACTTTCAATAAGAAGACATAAGATTTAACGATACTGTGTACTGTCAATAAGAAGACACAAGATTTAACGATACTGTGTACTTTAAATAAGAATACATAAGATTTAACGATACTGTGTACTGTCAATAAGAAGACCAAGATTTAACGATACTGTGTACTGTCAATAAGAAGAAACAAGCTATATCGATACTGTGTACTGTCACTAAGAAGACACAAGATTTAACGATACTGTGTACTTTCAATAAGAAGACACAAGATTTAACGATACTGTGTACTGTCAATAACAAGACGCAAGATTTAACAATACTGGGTACTTTTCTTGTCTCTTCTTATTGACAGTACACAGTATCGTTAAATCTTGTTTCTTCTTATTGACAGTACACAGTATCGTTAAATCTTGTGTCTTCTTTTTGACAGTACACAGTATTGTTAAATATTGTATCTTCTTATTGACAGTACACATATAGTTAAATCTTGTGTCTTTTTATTGACAGTACACAGTATCGTTAAATCTTGTGTCTTCTTATTGAGTATCGTTAAATCTTGTGTCTTCTTATTGACAGTACACAGTATCGCTAAATCTTGGTTCTTTTTATGGATAGTACACAGTATTGCTAAATCGTGTGTCTTCTTAATGAGAGTGCACAGTATCGTTAAATCTTGTGTATTCTTATTAACAGTACACATTATCGTTGAATATTGTGACTTCTTATTGACTGTACACATTATTGTTAAATCTTGTGTTTTCTTACTGACAGTACACATTATCGTTGAATATTGTGTCTTCTTATTGACAGTACACAGTTTTGTTAAAT
>NW_013849125.1:0-371 GCF_000517525.1 Limulus polyphemus
ATCTCCAGTCCTTCACAGTCAGACATTATTACATAAGTTCATTTAGTTTATTCCTAAAAGTCTTAATTTAAACCTATTATATTATTTTTCTTATAGCATTCCTGCCACAGTTTACCTAAATACTTTCAATTGATTTCTTTATATATTTCGTTTGATTTATTTTCTTAGTAAAATATAAGACGGACATGTTGAGCTACATTTTAAAACAACGCCAGTAGAACCGTATTTGTACCATTTACGAAACTATATGTTCAAAGTTTCATGTATGAATTATGATTAAGTTAACACTGCATCCAAACCAACGAATAGTGAGAGTGACCGTCACATTATAACGCCCCTAGGGCTGAAAGGGCGAGCATAATTGGTGGGAC
>NW_013849126.1:0-370 GCF_000517525.1 Limulus polyphemus
TCAGTTGTGACGTGTTGACATTTAAACTAGTGTTAATATATTTCATCACACTTCCAGTGAATGAGGATTTTTTAAATCTTACCCTCAGTGTCAGTTGTGACGTGTTGACATTTAAACTAGTGTTAATATATTTCATCACACTTCCAGTGAATGAGGATTTTTTAAATCTTACCCTCAGTTGTGATGTATTGACATTTAAACTAGTGTTAATATATTTCATCACACTTCTAGTGAATGAGGATTTTTAAATCTTACCCTCAGTTGTGATGTATTGACATTTAAACTGGTGTTAATATATTTCATCACACTTCCAGTGAATGAGGATTTTTTTAAATCTTACCCTCAGTTGTGACGTATTGACAATTAAAAT
>NW_013849127.1:0-470 GCF_000517525.1 Limulus polyphemus
ACACGTACACACATTACAATGTTATATGTGTTCTAGTAATTGATATATTACATGGACATATATTACAATGTTATATGTGTTCTAGTAATTGATATAATACACGTACACACATTATAATGTTATATGTGTTCTAGTAATTGATATAATACATGGACATACATTATAATGTTATATGTGTTATAGTAATTGATATAATACATGGACATACATTATAATGTTATGTGTTGTATTAATTGATATAATACATGGACACACATTATAATGTTATATGTGTTATAGTAATTGATATAATACATGGACATACATTACAATGTTATATGTGTTCCAAGTAATTGATATAATACACGGACACACATTATAATGTTATATGTTATTATATCAATTACTAGAACACACGGACATACATTATAATGTTATATGTGTTATAGTAATTGATATAATACACGGACATACATTACAATGTTATATGT
>NW_013849128.1:0-1531 GCF_000517525.1 Limulus polyphemus
GCTATATTATTATGTTATTATTGTGTAAAATAACTATAGTTCTATTACTATCAGATATTGGATATATTCTTGATGTGACATCTGTTACACTCCTGATGTTTATAATAACAAGACGTGTCAAATAACTATAGCTCTATTACTACCAGATAGTTGTTATATTCTTGATGTGACATCTGTTACACTAATGATGTAGTCTTGAGCTATAGTTATTTGACACAATAATAACCTGGTAGTAATAATATTTGATATATTGTTATTTGACACAATAATAAACAAGACTACACCAGCAGTGTAACAGATGTCACATCAAGAATATATCAAATATCTGATAGTATTAGAACTATAGTTATTTGACAGAATAATAACAAGACTACACCAGCAGTGTAACAGATGTCACATCAACACATCAAGAATATATCAAATATCTGATAGTAAAATAGCTATAGACATCTGTTACACTGCTGGTGTAGTCTTGTTATTATTGTGTCAAATAACTATAGCTCTATTACTATGTCACATCAAGAATATATCAAATATCTGGTAGTAATAGAGCTATAGTTATTTGACACTATAACAAGACTACACCAGCAGTGTAACAGATGTCACATCAAGAATATATCAAATAACCAACTACATCAATAGTGTAAGAGATGTAACATGAAGAATATATCAAATATCTGATAGTAATATAGCTATAGTTATTTGACACAATAATAACAAGACTACATCAGCAGTGTAACAGATGTAACATCAAGAATATATTAACTTCCTGATAGTAATAGAGCTAGTTATTTGACACAATAATAACACAACACCAGCAGTGTAGCAGACATCACATCAAGAAGATATCAAATATCTGATAGTAATAGAGCTATAGTTATTTGACACTATAACAAGACTACATCAGCAGTGTAACAGATGTCACATCAATATATACAATATCTGACAGTAATAGAGCTATAGTTATTTGACACAATAATAACAAGACTACATCAGCAGTGTCTTATTATTATAGTGTCAAATAACTATAGCTCTGTTACTATCAGATATTTGATATATTCTTGATATGACATCTGTTTTACTCCTGGTGTTGTCTTGTTTTTATTGTGTCAAATAACTATAGCTCCAGTACTATCACATATTTGATATATTCTTGATATGACATCTGTTTTACTCCTGGTGTTGTCTTGTTTTTATTTTGTCAAATAACTATAGCTCTAGTACTATCACATATTTGATATATTCTTGATGTGACATCTGTTACACTGCTGACGGAGTCTTGTTTGTGATTGTGGCAAATAACTTTGATATATTCTTGATGTGACATCTGTTACACTGCTGATGTAGTCTTGTTATTATTGTGTCAAATAACTATAGCTCTATTACTATCAGATATATGATATATTCTTCATGTTACATCTGTTACACTACTGATGTAGTCTTGTTATTATTGTGTCAAATAACTAACTATATTACTATCGGTTATTTGATATATTCTTCATGTTACATGTGTTACACTACTGATGTAGTC
>NW_013849129.1:0-369 GCF_000517525.1 Limulus polyphemus
TCAGTGCATCGGTTAAGTTATATTCGGAAAGAATAAACCAGTTTTATTAAGTAAAGACTTGTGTCGTTAAAGTTTCGTTGAAACGAAGTTACGGAAAATTAATTAACACACGGAGACGTAACAATATTAATCATTGGTATATAGCTGAGGATATAGTTGAAGTATTGAAATATCAGAAAATGAGAAATACAATGCGTGATTATGTTGATATTAAAGAGAAATATAATTTTCAATATTTTAACAACGCACTAAAACAGGGCCCTTGGATAATTTTCAATCACACACAATATTTATCGAAGAATCTGGATTATATTAATTATTTAAGTATTCAAAACTACCCAAAGCAAAAACGTTTGACAAATAGGTAAC
>NW_013849130.1:0-767 GCF_000517525.1 Limulus polyphemus
TAGAAGATTGCTGTAAGCAGGAAGAAATAACTTTATTTATTGTTTCAAACAGAATGTAGAAGATTGCTGTATGCAGGAAGAAGTAACTTTGTCTATAGTTTCAAACAGAATATAGAAGATTGCTGTATGCAGGAAGAAGTAACTTTATTTATAGTTTCAAACAGAATGTAGAAGATTGCTGTATGCAGGAAGAAGTAACTTTATTTATAGTTTCAAACAGAATATAGAAGATTTGTATGCAGGAAGAAGTAACTTTATTTATTGTTTCAAACAGAATATAGAAAATTGATGTATGCAGGAAGAAGTAACTTTATTTATTGTTTCAAAAGAGAACAAACAATAAATAAAGTTACTTCTTCCTGCATACAGCAATCTTCTACCAAACAGAATATAGAAGATTGCTTTATGCAGGAAGAAGTAAGTTCATTTATTGTTTCAAACAAAACGTAGAAGATTGCTGTATGCAGGAAGAAGTAACTTTATTTATTGTTTCAAACAAAATGTAGAAGATTGCTGTATGCAGGAAGAAGTAACTTTATTTATTGTTTCAAAAGAGAACGTAGAAGATGGCTGTATGCAGGAAGAAGTAACTTTATTTATAGTTTCAAACAGAATATAGAAGATTGCTGTATGCAGGAAGAAGTAACTTTATTTATAGTTTCAAACAGAATGTAGAAGATTGCTGTAAGCAGGAAGAAATAACTTTATTTATTGTTTCAAACAGAATGTAGAAGATTGCTGTATGCAGGAAGAAGTAACTTTGCTAT
>NW_013849131.1:0-371 GCF_000517525.1 Limulus polyphemus
GAAGTGTGTAATTACTTTTGATAAAATGACGTTTGGGGATAACAAAGGCCAAAGAGAGATTGGACTAACCAGGTGCCATCAAGCTGAAGTCAAAGTGACTGAAAGAGTCGATAATGGTGAAGTGGAATCAAGTATAGATATTAAAGCAGAACAGAAGACAAAGATTTGAAGCCAATAATTGATTTTCTACAAGCAAGTGTTTTGCGCCCTGCTTGGAAGAAGGTGTCTAGCTTAAGCCCTGTGACAAAGATATATTGGGCACAATGGGACCAGTTGAAGCTTGAAGATGGTATTCTTGTCTGGAGATGGGAAAGTAATGACCTGGCAAACAGTTTTACTGAGAAAGTAACGGGAAGTTGTGTTGCATCAAT
>NW_013849132.1:0-681 GCF_000517525.1 Limulus polyphemus
AAATAACGCTAAAGATGAGTATGGTGGTTACAAATTCAGTAACTAGAATTACACCTAGTTGTTCGTAGAGTATTTTTACCAAGTAAGGCTAAAGATGAGTATGGTGGTTACAAATTCGGTAACTAGAGTTACACCTAGGTGTTCGTGGAGTTGTTGTACCAAGTAGGGCTAAAGGTAAGTATGGTGGTTACACATGCGCTAACTAGCTTTGCATGGAGTAGTTATACCAAGTAAGGCTAAAGTCGAGTGTGTTGGTTATAAATTCAGTAACTAGAGTTACAAATAGGTGTTCATGGAGTAATTGTACGAAGTAAGACTAAAGATGAGTATGGTGGTTATAAATTCAATAACTAGAAATACAGCTAGTTGTTAGTTACCGAATTTATAACCCCCATACTCATCTTTAGCGTTATTTGGTACAACAACTCCACGAACACCTAGGTGTAACTCTAGTTACCGAATTTGTAACCACCATACTCATCTGTAACGTTATTTGGTACAACTAGGTGTAACTCTAGTTACTGAATGTGTAACCCCATACTCATCTTTAGCGTTATATGGTACAACAACTCCACGAGAGTTAAACCTAAGTGTTCATGGAGTAGTTGTACCAAGTAAGGCTAAAGATGATTATGGTGGTTATAAATTATGTAACTAGAGTTACACCTAGGTGTTCATAGA
>NW_013849133.1:0-370 GCF_000517525.1 Limulus polyphemus
GACACAAGATTAAACGATACTGTTTACTGTCAATAAGAAGACACAAGATTTAACGATACTGTGTACTGTCAATAAGAAAACGCATGATTTAACGATACTATGTACTTTCAATAAGAAGACACAAGATTTAACAGTACTGTGTACTGTCAATAAGAAGACACAAGATTTAACAATACTGTGTACTATCAATAAGAAGACACAAGATTTATCGATACTGTGTAATGTCAATAAGAAGACACAAGATTTAACGATACTGTGTACTGTCAATAAGAAGACACAATATTTAACGATACTGTGTACTGTCAATAAGAAGACACAAGATTTAACAATACTGTGTACTGTCAATAAGAAGACAAAAGATTTAACGATA
>NW_013849134.1:0-371 GCF_000517525.1 Limulus polyphemus
TATATTTATGTCGTAACGGTATGTTCTCTAACCTATCCACCACCACCATAAAACGATCATACCGTGAAACTATCTTTAAACTTCGTAACCTGAATATAAAGATCACCAAAAGGAGAAAGATACTTCCTTCCTCAGACAGTGCCGCTCTGAAAAGCTAATTCCTAAATTTGTGAAGGTCAGTACCTGATAATGACAAAACCTTGTCGAAACGTTGTACATTTACTGTTATGTCAAACTTATGTAAAAATATTTCTTCATTATCCATTCAAGCCGTCTCCAAGCATTATTAAACCGATATAAAATACAATGTCGCTAATAGTTAACAAAACACACGTCACAATAAACCTACAGCTCCGCATTATTTCTTTCTT
>NW_013849135.1:0-371 GCF_000517525.1 Limulus polyphemus
CTTATAAAAATGACGTATATTGTTGTGTATAGGTTATTACCATTAAAATGACGTATATTCTTGTGTATAGTTTATTACCATTAAGAGTGACGTATATTGTTGTCTATAGGTTATTACCTTTAAAAATGACGTATATTGTTGTGTATAGGTTATTACCATTAAAATGACGTATATTCTTGTGTATAGGTTGTTACCATTAAAAGTGACGTATATTGTTCTGTAAAGATTATTAGAATCAAAACGACGTATATTGTTGTGTATAGGTTATTACCATTAAAATGACGTATATTGTTGTGTATAGATTATTACCATTAAAATGATGTATATTGTTTTGTATAGGTTATTACCATTAAAATGACGTATATTGTTGA
>NW_013849136.1:0-370 GCF_000517525.1 Limulus polyphemus
CCTCAGTCCACAGCGAACTGTCAACGCAGAGATCTATAGTCAGCAACTGAAACTTTAAATGAAGCCCTTCATCAGAAACGTCCTTCACTTGCCAATCGGAAAGGTGTTCTTCTTCTCCACGACAATGCACGTCCACATGGGGCACGTTTGGCGCAACACAAGATTATAGAGTTGGGTTAAGAAGTTCTTCCCCATCCACCATATTCTCCAGATATGGCACCATCAGATTACCATATTTTTGCGTTCGCTGCAGCAATATCTTAATGGGAAAACGTATGGAAATGTGGAAGGTGTTAAAGAGGACATCGACATGTTTTTTGCTTCAAAGCCAAGTGATTTCTTTAATCAGGAGCATTAACAACCTGATTGT
>NW_013849137.1:0-371 GCF_000517525.1 Limulus polyphemus
CCTTATTTGGTACAACAACTCTATAAACACCTAGGTGTAACTCTAGTTACCGAATTTATAACCACCATACTCATCTTTAGCCTTACTTGGTACAACTACTCCATGAACACTTAGGTTTAACTCGAGTTACTGAATTTATAACCACCATACTCATCTTTAGCCTTACTTGGTACAACTACTTCATGAACACTTAGGTTTAACTCTAGTCACCGAATTTATAACCCCCATACTCATATTTAGCGTTGTTTGATACAACTACTCCATAAACACCTAGGTGTAACTATAGTTACCGAATTTATAACCACCATACTCATCTTTAGCATTACTTGGCACAACTACTCCATGAACACCTAGATGTAACTTTAGTTTCC
>NW_013849138.1:0-404 GCF_000517525.1 Limulus polyphemus
CGTGTTAATACACTGTAGCTTCAGCTATAGTTTGATAACACATGTTAATACACTGTGTCTTCAGCTATAGTTTGATAACACATGTTAATACACTGTAGCATTAGCTATAGTTTGATAACACATGTTAATACACTGTAGCTTCAGCTATAGTTCGATAACACATGTTAATACACTGTGTCTTCAGCTATAGTTGGATAACACATGTTAATACACTGTAGCTTTAGCTACACTTTGATAACACATGTTAATACACTGTAGCTTCAGCTATACTTTGATAACACATGTTAATACACTCTGTCTTCAGCTATAGTTTGATAACACATGTTAATACACTGTAGCTTCAGCTATAGTTTGATAACACATGTTAATACACTGTAGCTTCAGCTATAGTTTGATAACACATG
>NW_013849139.1:0-369 GCF_000517525.1 Limulus polyphemus
AAATTTCCCACAGACCTCTAATGGAAGATACCTGAACCTATGTAGTAAATTTCCCACAGACCTCCAATGGAAGATAACCTGAACCTATGTGGTAAATTTCCCACAGACCTCCAATGGAGGATACCTGAACCTATGTGGTAGACTTCCCACAGACCTCCAATGGAAGATACCTGAACCTATGTGGTAAATTTCCCACAGATCTCCAATGGAGGATACCTGAACCTATGTGGTAAATTTTCCACAGACCTCCAATGGAGGATACCTGAATTTATGTAGTAAATTTCCCACAGCTCTCCAATGGAAGATACCTGAACCTATGTGGTAAATTTCCCACAGACCTCCAATGGAGGATACCTGAACCTATGTGGT
>NW_013849140.1:0-496 GCF_000517525.1 Limulus polyphemus
CATAATCAGAATTGAATAAATGTTTCTCAAACTGTACAAACATAAAATAAAATCCTTATATAAACTGAATACGTCATATTTCACTCTGGTGAATACGGGTTAATTAAGATGTTACTTGGATGTTTAATACCAAGGGTGTTTAGATGGTTGATACCAGAGATAGATAGATATCTACTATTATAAGGTTCTTTACTACCAGATACACTTATATATCTACTACACTTATACTTAGATGTTTACTACTAACAACACATAGATATCTACTATTCTAAGGTTCTTTACTACCAGATACACTTATATATCTACTACACTTATACTTAGATGTTTACTACTAAGAACACATAGATATCTACTATTCTAAGGTTCTTTACGTATAAGTGTAGTAGATATATAAGTGTATCTGGTATTAGTAGTAAACATCTAAGTACAGAACCTTATAATAGTAGATATCTATGTGTTGTTACCAGATACACTTATATATCTACTACACTTATAC
>NW_013849141.1:0-371 GCF_000517525.1 Limulus polyphemus
GTTACTTACATAGGGTTTGAGCAGGAAACGTCGGATACTCTTATCATGGTTTCAGGCATAGTTGGGTCAGCTGGGCAATAGACAGCAGGTCCAATGGCCTCCTTACTTCAAGTCGGGAGACATGTGAACATATCGGAATTTCCATCAAAACGCAAAAACAAATTGAGTAACCCCTGTGTCTCCTCTATACGCCAACATATTGAAGAAACAGGACATGAACCTATACTATAAATTTCTCTATCCTCTGCAAATCTAATACTGACCTGGAATTATTGATTAAGGAAACCCTCCACATCAAACAGCACTCACCAACACTGAACAACATGCAGTCTTCATTTAAATTATACATTTTTAATATGTTCGTATTACTG
>NW_013849142.1:0-390 GCF_000517525.1 Limulus polyphemus
TTTTTCTTCTGACTGACCATGGCTTGTTGTAGGTGACACAATGTCCTGTATTCTTGTTGTTGTTTTTTCCTGAATGAATCATGGCCTGTTGTTGGTGACACAATGTCCTGTATTCTTGTTTGTGTTTTTTCTGACTGACCATGGCTTGTTGTAGGTGACACAATGTCTTGTGTTCTTGTTGTTGTTTTTTCCTGACTGAATCATGGATTGTTGTAGGTGACACAATGTCCTGTATACTTGTTGTTATTTTGTCTCCTGATTGACAATGGATAATTCTAAGCTCGTCAGTATCTTGCATAGTATTTATATCAGATGTGATAAAAAGTGAAATGTGAAAAGAGCGGGATTCGAACCTACATTAATGCTTCTTGAGTTACTGGCACCGAGTTT
>NW_013849143.1:0-369 GCF_000517525.1 Limulus polyphemus
CACATAGTGTCCTACATATTTAGGTTAACAACTACACAGGCCACATAGTGTCCCACATATTTAGGTTAACAACTACATAGGCCACATAGTGTCCCACATATTTAGGTTAACAACTACACTGGTCACATAGTGTCCTACATATTCATGTCAACAGCTACACTGGTCACATAGTATCCCACATATTTAGGTTAACAACTACACTGGTCACATAGTGTCCCACATATTTAGGTCAACAGCTACACTGGTCACATAGTGTCTGACATATTTAGGTCAACAGTTACACTGGTCACATAGTGTCCCACATATTTAGGTTAACAGCTACACTGGCCACATAGTGTCCCACATATTTAGATTAACAGCTACACTGGT
>NW_013849144.1:0-414 GCF_000517525.1 Limulus polyphemus
CTAATAGAAGATTACCATTCAAAATTACATCATAACTTAGTAAACTTTTCGAAATCCGAGTTCACAAAAATAAGACTAATCTACTAATGAAACGTTTAAAATATTGCCCCAAATCCAGGTTTTGTGTAAAAGACTTTGATAACCTTGCAATAGATATAGAGATAGCACACCACAATACTCATCCGCTAAACGTGTCTAACAAACCACAATACCCATCCTCTAAAAGTGTCTAACACACCACAATACTCATCCTCTAAACGTGGCTAACACCACAACACTTATATTCTAAATGTGTCTAACACACCACAATACTCATCCTCTAAACGTGTCTAACACAAAACAATACTCATCTCGTAAACATGTCTAACACAGGTGTGTTAGACACGTTTAGAGGATGAGTATTGTGGGGCAATA
>NW_013849145.1:0-370 GCF_000517525.1 Limulus polyphemus
GTGCATAGATTGATGGCACCTTGTATTGAATCTACCCAGATTTAGCTTTATTAGGTCCTAACTTTTAGAACAAATGTTACATCTAGACCTATTAACTTAGTCATTAGATCTGTCCCAGTGCAATGCCTAGTTTAATAGTTAGTATAGGTATAACTATGCCTATAATATAGGCTACAATTTGTATGATGATGATGGACCTAGGGTCTAGAAATAAAGTTATAACTGCAATTAGACCTAAAGTCTAGTACATTAGTTGGTGTAAGACATGGTTTACAATCAGTCAATACAATTACAAACCACCACATTAGGCCTATAATGTTTACTAGATCTAGATCAGGCCTTGCCTGTTGCATATATTGCAAATCTTGCG
>NW_013849146.1:0-298 GCF_000517525.1 Limulus polyphemus
TCTATTCACCCCAACATCAAATTTACCATAGAACACGAAAACAATAAACAGTTATCCTTTCTTAACCTCAAAATTATTAGATCTGACACTGAGTTTAAAACAAAAATTCACCGCAAAAACACACACACTGGTCTCTACATCCCCTGGAATTCCGCTCATGACACCACACAAAAAATCAATACACTTAAAAACCTCATAAACACAGCCACAAGACTCTGTTCAACTGACCACATAAATGAAGAAATTAAACCACATAAAGCACTCATTTATTCACACCAATAAATTCCCACCAGCTATA
>NW_013849147.1:0-437 GCF_000517525.1 Limulus polyphemus
ACAGAACACAGTATCGTTAAATCTTGTGTCTTCTTATTGACAGTACACAGTATTGTTAAATCTGTTTCTTTTTATTGACAGTACACAGTATCGTTAAACCTTGTGTCTTCTTATTGAGAGTACACAGTATTGTTAAATCTTGTGTCTTCTTATGGACAGTACGCAGTATAGTTAAATCTTGTGTCTTCTTATTGACAGTACACAGTATCGTTAAATCTTGTGTCTTCTTATTGACAGTACACAGTATCGTTAAATCTTATGTCTTCTTATTGACAGTACACAGTATAGTTAAATCTTGTGTCTTCTTATTGACAGTACACAGTATCGTTAAATCTTGTGTTTTCTTATTGAGAGTACACAGTATTGTTAAAAAGACACAAGACTTATTGACAGTACACAGTATCGTCAAATCTTGTGTTTCTTATTGACAGTACACA
>NW_013849148.1:0-676 GCF_000517525.1 Limulus polyphemus
AATTAGATAAACTATTCCATTGAATTAGATAAACTACTCCACTGAATTAGATAAACTATTCCATTGAATTAGATAAACTACTCCACTGAATTAGATAAACTACTCCACTGAATTAGATTAACTACTCCATTGAATTAGATAAACTATTCCATTGAATTAGATTAACTACTCCACTGAATTAGATAAACTACTTCATTGAATTAGATAAACTACTACACTGAATTAGATAAACTACTTCATTGAATTAGATAAACTACTCCACTGAATTAGATAAACTACTCCATTGAATTAGATAAACTACTCCATTGAATTAATAAACTACTCCATTGAATTAGATAAACTACTCCATTGAATTAGATAAACTACTCCAGAATTAGATAAACTACTCCACTGAATTAGATTAAAACTACTCCACTGAATTAGATAAACTACTCCACTGAATTAGATAAACTACTCCACTGAATTAGATAAACTACTCCATTGAATTAGATAAACTACTCCATTGAATTAGATAAACTACTCCACTGAATTAGATTAACTACTCCACTGAATTAGATAAACTACTCCACTGAATTAGATAAACTACTCCACTGAATTAGATAAACTACTCCATGAATTAGATAAACTACTCCATGAATTAGATAAACTACTACACTGAATTAGATAAACTACTCCA
>NW_013849149.1:0-812 GCF_000517525.1 Limulus polyphemus
ACGGGACTGAATATGTCTGCATTAGGGTTTAGCCGTGGGGTCTGGAAAAGGCTTGACATTGTCTGGGGCTGATTAAGCCGATGGTTAATGTATTCTTATTGTGTAAAAGACAATAAATCGTCCTTTAACGTATCTAATTCGCTTTTAAATTTACTAATGTTTTCCGTTTGTACTTCTTGTTTCCTTTCTTGTTTCTTTTCTTTTTCCTCCAACAACTGCTGTAATTTCTCTTCTTGTTTATTTTCTTTCTCCTCCAACAACTGATGTAATTTCTCTTTTTGTTTATTTTATTTCTCCTCCAACCACTGCTGTAGCCTCTCTTCTTGTTTATTTTCTTTTTCCTCCAACAACTGCTGTAATTTCTCTTGTTTATTTTGCTGTTCGAGCTGCCATTGTTGTAGGTTTTCTTGCCACTGCTGTAATCTTTCTTCTTGTTTCTTTTCTTTTTCCTCCAACAACTATTGTGATCTCTCTTGTTTATTTTGCTGTTCCAGCTGCCACTGTTACAGGTTTTCTTGCCACCGTTGTTGTCTCTCATCTTGTTTCTTTTCTCGTTCATTTTTTCGTTCTTCTTGTTTCTTTTCTTTTTCCTCTAACAACTGCTGTAATTTCTCTTCTTGTTTAATTTCTCGTTCTTCTTGTTTCTTTTCTTTTTCCTCCAACAACTGCTGTAATCTCTCTTCTTGTTTAATTTCTCGTTCTTCTTGTTTCTTTTCTTCTTCCTCCAACAACTGCTGTAATCTCTCTTCTTGTTTAATTTCTCGTTCTTCTTGTTTCTTTTGTTGTTCGAGCTGTCACTGTTGCAGGTTTTT
>NW_013849150.1:0-370 GCF_000517525.1 Limulus polyphemus
TCCTTTAAACTATAAAATGCATTTCTCACTAACCCAAATATTAACATAGTCCATAATTATTTTACATTTCGTAGATAAATTAATTCATGGAATAAATCACATTCTATCAGTTTTGGATGTAGTTTCAAGTAATACCTTTAATGCTAATAATATTCGTTTCAAGTCAATTCATAAAAATTTGATATAAAAAATAAAAGCGAGAAAGAAAATTTAATTTTGAATAGAAAATGCTACTATATTTGTAAATAATGCTTATTTTGTTACTTTCCAATGTGAATTTGATAATTAACATTTCAATATATAATCTAAAATTAAAATAATGACGTTGTTAGATAAAGATTTAAGTCTATAATATAAAGGACATATCTCT
>NW_013849151.1:0-371 GCF_000517525.1 Limulus polyphemus
GAGCGAGTTGGGTACGAGTTGACGTATGTATAATTCACTTAACGGGAACCTAGCTAGCCACACATACCGGGTTTTTCACAGTGACGTTATGTAATGTTTTCGTAAAAATACTAATGTCCGATAAGGACCCACTGAAGTTAAATGAGTTGTAATGTTCGAACTTTGTAAATGATCCTGGTCAAATATCTGAAGTTTTCTGGTTGATAAGCGTTATAACAATCACAGTTATAGCTTTTAAAGTTTGTAGCACACTGACTATAGCAAACTAATAATAGATACTTTCTTTAGTGCGTTGCATTGGTTATATTTATAGGCGTGTGGAGGTTTTCTAGAAATTTAAGTTTTGCGTAACAATACTGGCGATAACACAA
>NW_013849152.1:0-371 GCF_000517525.1 Limulus polyphemus
GAGCGAATCTTGATTCGTCTGAGAACAATACGGTTTTCCAAAAGTCCAGAGGCTTGGTAATCATATCACTTGCCCACTTCTTTCGTCTGACTATGTTGGCAGGTCTTAATAAGGGCTTCCGTCTAGCTGGTCTGCAACGATAACCCAATCTGTGAAGAATCCGTTGAACAGATTTCGGGCTCATCCCACCAACTTTGGCCACTTCTACAGTCGTTAATTTGGGATCCATTTCGATGCTCCTCTTGACAGCCCGTTTTGTCCTCTCCGATGGACCAGGACGACCCGAACGCTGCTCAGTTGTTTCCTTGCCGTGTTTTCTGAACTGCACGATGATTCTATTGACTGTCGAAAGCGGGATTCCCAAATTCTGT
>NW_013849153.1:0-443 GCF_000517525.1 Limulus polyphemus
TAGTTAAATCTTGTGTATTCTTACTGACAGTACACAGTATCGTTAAATCTTGTGTGTTCTTATTGACAGTACACAGTATCGTTAAATCTTGTGTATTCTTATTGACAGTACACAGTATCGTTAAATCTTGGGTCTTTTTGTAGATAGTACACGGTATTGCTAAATCGTGTGTCTTCCTATTGAGAATACACAGCATTGTTAAATCTTGTGTCTTCTTATTGACAGTACACAGTATCGTTAAATCTTGTGTCTTCTTATTGACAGTACACAGTATCGTTAAATCTTGTGTCTTCTTATTGACAGGAAACATTATTGTTAAATCTTGTGTCTTCTTATTGACAGTGCACAGTATCGTTATATCTTCTGTCTTCTTTATTGACAGGACACATTATTGTTAAATCTTCTGTTTTCTTACTGACAGTACACATTATCGTTGAATATTG
>NW_013849154.1:0-370 GCF_000517525.1 Limulus polyphemus
GCATCACTTATCAGCTACTTACATTAGGTGTTATACATGGAAACTTAGCAGTTGCATCACTTATCAGCTACTTACATTAAATGTTATACAAGGGAACTTAGCAGTTGCGTCACTTATCAGCTACTTACATTAAATGTTATACACGGAACTTAGCAGTTGCGTCACTTATCAGCTACTTACATTAAGTGTTATACACGGAAACTTAGCAGTTGAGTCACTTATCAGCTACTTACATTAGGTGTTATACATGGAAACTTAGCAGTTGTGTCACTTATCGGCTACTTACATTAAGTGTTATACACGGAAACTTAGCAGTTGAGTCACTTATCAGCTACTTACATTAGGTGTTATACATGGAAACTTAGCAGTT
>NW_013849155.1:0-219 GCF_000517525.1 Limulus polyphemus
AAATAATAACAATGTTCGGTATTGTTAATGTTGAGATGAACAAGTTTGTTATTGGCTAATGGTTAGATCAACAATGTTTGGTATTGGCTAAAGGTTCAATAAACAATGTTTGGTATTGACTAATGATTAGACAAACAATGTTTGTTACTGGCTAATGGATAGGCGAATAGTGTTTGGTATTGACTAATGGTTAGATGATTAATGTTATGTATTGCCTAA
>NW_013849156.1:0-372 GCF_000517525.1 Limulus polyphemus
TTGAAGCGTATTTGTACTGCAGTGAAGCATTTTGTTATTCTTTGTTTCTCTATTTCTTCTTACCAGTGGGTACGGAATTGATGCATCTTATCCAAATTTGGTACGTAGTTTCACTAGTTCGATCCGAAATTACATGTCAAAGTTTCACCATGCTACTCTTCGTTTTTAGGGAGTTATGACAGGTTTTGCGTTTTGTACCAGTATTTCATTAAATTTCAACGGATCTTCTCGAAATTTTTTATGAAAGTTCGTTGCGTCCTTACGTATTTACATTCCAAATACTAACTTTCTAGGGTTAGTTTTGCGATTTGTATGGTCGTTTATGTTACATCTTTATTGTCTTTCTGAAATAGTATGAGTAGTACAGTGAAG
>NW_013849157.1:0-371 GCF_000517525.1 Limulus polyphemus
TAAACAGTTTACTATAAGAAGTAAAAGTAGTTCACTACAAGAAGTACATAAGTTCACTACAAGAACTACAATCAAATAACTACAAGAACCACAAGCAGTTCACTACAAGAACTAGAAGCAGTTCACTACAAGAAGTACAAGCAGTTCACTATAAGAACTACAAACAGTTCATAACAAGAACTATAATCAGTTCACTGCAAGAACTACTAACATTTCACTACACGAAGTACAACCTGGTCACTACAAAAACTACAAGCAGTTCACTACAATAACTACAATCAGTTCACTATAAGAACTACTAGCAGTTCACTACTAGAACTAAAAGCAGTTCACTACAAGAACTAAAAGCAGTTCATTATAAGAACTACAAA
>NW_013849158.1:0-371 GCF_000517525.1 Limulus polyphemus
AGCGTTGAGGTAGATTCCCTGGCTAGTGGGTTTTTGATAGACAGAGACGGCTTATCGACTTCTTGAGAAGAATTGTAAGAAGAAAGTAAACCTACAGACATCGGTCTTGTTTAACAAAATCTGCCTACAATAAACTAATGTATGAATTTTGTTCAGGTTACATAACAAACCATAGATATTTAGCATGTTAAAATGTGTAAAAATATATATACATACATATATATATATGTATATATACACAAATATATATATATATATAAACTAATGTATGAATTTTGTTCAGTATACGTAACAAACCTGGGACATTTAGCATGTTAAAATGTGTAAAAAAAAATATATATAAATATATATACACAAATAGATATATATAT
>NW_013849159.1:0-301 GCF_000517525.1 Limulus polyphemus
GTTGTACCAAGTAAGGCTAAAGATGAATATCGTGGTTATAAATTCGGAAACTAGAGTTACACCTAAGTGTTCATGGAGTAGTTGTACCAAAGTAAGGCTAAAGATAAGTATGGTGGTTATAAATTATGTAACTAGAGATACACCTAAGTGTTCATGGAGTAGTTTTACCAAGTAAAGCTAAAGATGAATATGGTGGTTATAAATTATGTAACTAGAGTTACACCTAAGTGTTCATGGAGTAGTTTTACCAAGTAAGATAAAGATGAATATCGTGGTTATAATTTCGGAAACTATAGTTACA
>NW_013849160.1:0-552 GCF_000517525.1 Limulus polyphemus
CAATAATTTACATGTTTCAGTGGAACGTTAGACAGGGTAAATACAGTAGATAAGTAAATTACTGTCGATAATTTACATGTTTCAGTGGAACGTTAGACAGGGTAAATACAGTAGATAAGTAAATTACCGTCGATAATTTACATGTTTCAGTGGAACGTTAGACAGGGTAAATACAGTAGATAGGTAAATTACCGTCGATAATTTACATGTTTCAGTGAAACGTTGGACAAGGTAAATACAGTAGATAGGTAAATTACCGTCGAAATTTACATGTTTCAGTGGAACGTTAGACAGGGTAAATACAGTACATAAGTAAATTACCTTCAATAATTTACATGTTTCAGTGAAACGTTAGACAGGGTAAATACAGTAGATAAGTAAATTACCGTCAATAATTTACATGTTTCAGTGAAACGTTAGACAGGGTAATTACAGTTGATAAGTAAATTACAGTCGATAATTTACATGTTTCAGTGGAACATTAGACAGGGTAATTACAGTACATAAGTAAATTACCGTCGATAATTTACCTGTTTCAGTGGAACATTAGAC
>NW_013849161.1:0-886 GCF_000517525.1 Limulus polyphemus
TCTTCTATTATCATTTTTCCCACTTTTGGTGGTCGTTTTATGTTACTCTTTTATTGGCTTTTCTGAAAGCGTATGTGTACTGCAGTGAAGCTTTTGATTACTGATTGTTTCTCGATTTCTTGTTACCAGAGGGTCCTAAATTGATGATTCTTCACCAAATTTGGTATGTAGGTACACTTTAACGTTGCGTAGTAATATGCAAAGTTTTACCTTCCTACTCTTTGTTTTAAGGGAGTTATATAACGTTTTGCGTTTTGTACCAGTACTTCGTTCCATTTGGACGGATCTTCTCGAACTTTTTTCAAGAACGTTCGTTGCATACTTGCGTATTTACAGGCAAAATTCTATCCTTCTATTATGATTTTCGCGACTTTTGTGAAATCGAAAAACAATCAGTAACCAAATGCTTCACTGCAGTACACATACGCTTTTAGAAAAGCCAATAAAAGAGTAACATAAAACGACCACAAAAGTCGGAAAAATGATAATAGAAGGCTAGAATTTTGCATGTAAATACGCAAGTATGCTAACCAAAAGCTTCACTGCAGTACACATTCGCTTTCAGAAAAGCCAATAACGAATGTGTACTGCAGTGAAGCTTTTGGTTACTGATTGTTTTTCGATTTCTTGTTACCAGAGGGTCCTAAATTGATGATTCTTCACCAAATTTGGTATGTAGGGCTTTTGGTTACTGATTGTTTTTCGATTTCTTGTTACCAGAGGGTCCTAAATTGATGATTCTTCACCAAATTTGGTATGTAGTTACACTTTAACGATGCGTAGTAATATGCAGAGTTTTATTTTCATACTCTTTGTTTTTAAAGGAGTTATGGAACTTTTTGCGTTTTGTACCAGTACGTCGTTCCATTTGGACGGATCATCTCCA
>NW_013849162.1:0-371 GCF_000517525.1 Limulus polyphemus
TTTAATCTTGTGTCTTCTTATTGACAGTACACAGTATCGTTAAATCTTGTGTCTTCTTATTGACAGTACACAGTATCGTTAAATCTTGTGTCTTCTTATTGACAGTACACAGTATCGTTAAATCTTGTGTCTTCTTATTATTAGTACACAGTATCTTTAAATCTTGTTTCTTCTTATTGACAGTACACAGTATCGTTAAATCTTGTGTCTTCTTATTGACAGTACACAGTATCGTTAAATCTTGTGTCTTCTTATTGACAGGACAAATTATTGTTAAATCTTGTGTTTTCTTACTGACAGTACACATTATCCAATAATATTGTGTCTTCTTATTGACAGTACACAGTATCGTTAAATCTTGTGTCTTCTTA
>NW_013849163.1:0-371 GCF_000517525.1 Limulus polyphemus
ATGAGAAATTTGAGTTCATGAAACGTACTTTGGAATCTCAAAGGAATCTCTTCACGAGAATGTTTGCTGAAAATGAATCTGTCACTCGTACAAGTTACAAAATAGTGCATAAGATGGCAGAGCGAGGAAAACCGTTTACTGACGGCAACCTCATCAAAGAGTGTATGATGGAAGCAGCAAATGACTTGTGTCCTGTGAAAGCCGATTTGTTCGGAAGTATCAGCCTTTCAGCAAGTTCAGTTGTGCGGAGAACAGAAGAACTTGGAGAGAACATGGTGTTATAGATACGCGAGAAAGCTAGGAACTTCTTGTGGTATTCTCTGGTGCTGGATGAGTCTACTGATCTCTTGAGTACGTCACAATTTCTCGTG
>NW_013849164.1:0-371 GCF_000517525.1 Limulus polyphemus
CTGGTCCATTTTGTTACTACTTTATTGGCTTTCTGAAAGAGAATGTGTACTGCAGTGAAGCTTTTTGATATTGCTCTGTTATAGATTTCTTGCTATCAGAGGGTTCTAAATTGATGGATCTTAACCTTTTTTGCTATGTATATTCACTAGTTCGTTCCACAGTATCATGCGAAGTTACAACTTCCTACGATGCGTTTTAAGGGAGTTATTGAAGGTTTTGCGTTTTGTACCAGTACTTAGTCCCATTTAGATGAATATTTTTGAATTTTTTTATTAAGGTTCGCAGCAATTTTGCGCGTTTACTTACAAAATTCTAGATTATTAGTTTTAGTTTTACGATTTTTGTGGTCGTTTTATGTTACTCTTTTTAT
>NW_013849165.1:0-370 GCF_000517525.1 Limulus polyphemus
CAGCAGTCGCATGAAAACCTGCAACAGTGGCAGCTGGAACAGCAAAATAAACAAGAGAGATTACAGCAGTTGTTGGAGGAAAAAGAAAAGAAACAAGAAGAACGAGAAAGGAAACAAGAAGAGAAATTACAGCAGCTGTTGGAGGAAAAAGAAAATAAACAAGAAGAACGAGAAAAGAAACAAGAAGAGAGATTACAACAGTGGCAACTGGAACAAGAAAGGAAACAGGAAGAAAGTCAGCAGCAACTAGAGGAAAATCAACAATAATGGCAAGAGGTACAAATGGAAAACATTAGTAAATTTAAAAGCGAATTAGATACGTTAAAGAACGATTTATTGTCTGTTACACAAGGAGGATACATTGACCATC
>NW_013849166.1:0-371 GCF_000517525.1 Limulus polyphemus
TCCATGTTACACAGTAGTTCCTCTCTGGTCTACTTAACACCCTACTGAAGTAGGCCACCACATGTTCGTTTTCGCCCTCTTTCTGAGACAACACTCCTCCAATTCCGACATTAATAGCATCACAATCCAGTATGTACGGCAGTGAGGGATCTGGAAGCTTTAAAAGTGGAGCAGAGGCCAATTTTTCCTTCAACGTCTTGAAAGAATGCTTCAAACTTTTGGCCTTTTTTATTCAAATCATGTAGTGGAGCAGCTATAGTTGCAAAGTCCTTCACAAATTTGCGGTAGTAAGTACAGAGTCCCAAGAAACTTCTTAGCTCTCCCACATTGTCTGGTGTTGGCCAGTCATGCACTACTTTCACCTTATCAGG
>NW_013849167.1:0-413 GCF_000517525.1 Limulus polyphemus
GGTATCCCGATAGGCCAATCCGCCCCTGGTGGTCGGACTTAAATTGAGTGGTCAGACATAGATTGAGTGCCCAGACTTATGCTGAGTGACATGGGCGTCCGCGGGGGGGCAAGTGCCCCCCGGAAAAAATGAGAAACATAATCCTTTATTCATTCATTATGTGTATATGAATTTTTTACTCAGTTCACATTTTCACACTACTTTGCACCCACCCCCCTGGAAAAATTTCTGCGGACGGCCATGCTGAGTGATCAGACTTATACTGATTGCTTAAACCTAGAATGAGTGAACAGGATTTGTACATCCCTTGTTCACGCCACTAAAGAGACAAACAAAAGATTTAACTCGATCAAAAACAGCAGTATCTCAGTATTAGCAGATAATATACAGCCTTCGTAGAGGCGTGGATTAAA
>NW_013849168.1:0-535 GCF_000517525.1 Limulus polyphemus
TACTTAGTATCGTTAAATCTTGGGTCTTTTTATAGATAGTACACAGTATCGTTAAATCTTGGGTCTTTTTATAGATAGTACACAGTATCGTTAAATCTAGTATTTAGCAATACTGTGTACTATCTATAAAAAGACCCAAGATTTAACGTGTGTCTTCTTATTGACAGTACACAGTATAGTTAAATCTTGTGTCTTCTTATTGACAGTACACATTATCGATGAATATTGTGTCTTCTTATTGACAGTACACAGTATCGTTAAATCTTGTGTCTTCTTATTGACAGTACACAGTATTGTTAAATCTTGTGTCTTCTTATTGACAGTACACAGTATCGTTAAATCTTGTGTCTTCATATTGACAGTACACAGTATTGTTAAATCTTGTGTCTTCTTATTGACAGTACACATTATCGTTAAATCTTGTGTCTTCTTATTGACAGTACACAGTATCTTTAAATCTTGTGTCTTCTTATTGACAGTACACAGTATCGTTAAATCTTGTGTCTTCTTATTGACAGTTCACAGTATCGTTAAA
>NW_013849169.1:0-384 GCF_000517525.1 Limulus polyphemus
TACAAATGGAAGATTGAATGAGAATAAACTACACAATAAACATAAAATTAAATACAAATGGAAGCTTGAATGAGAATAAACTATACAATAAACATAAAATGAAATACAAATAAAGCTTGAATGAGAATAAACTACACAATAAACATAAAATGAAATACAAATGGAAGCTTGAATGAGAATAAACTACACAATAAACATAAAATGAAATACAAATGGAAGCTTGAATGAGAATGAACTACACAATAAAATGAAATACAATTGGAAGATTGAATGAGAATAAACTACACAATAAACATAAAATTAAATACAAATGGAAGCTTGAATGAGAATAAACTACACAATAAACATAAAATGAAATAAAATGGAGGCTTGAATGAGAATAAA
>NW_013849170.1:0-367 GCF_000517525.1 Limulus polyphemus
GTACTGTAAATAAGAAGACACAAGATTTAACTATACTGTGTACTGTCAATAAGAAGACACAAGATTAAACAATAGTGTGTACTCTCAATGAGAAGACACACGATTTAGCAATACTGTGTACTATCTATAAAGAGACAATAGATTTTACGATACTGTGTACTGTCAATAAATGACACAAGATTTAACGATACTGTGTACTGTCAATAAGAAGACACAAGATTTAACGATCTTGTGTACTGTCAATAAGAAGACACAAGATTTAACGATACTGTGTTACTGTCAATAAGAAGTCACAATATTCAACGATAATGTGTACTGTCAGTAAGAAAACACAAGATTTAACAATAATATGTCCTGTCAATAAGAA
>NW_013849171.1:0-370 GCF_000517525.1 Limulus polyphemus
TCTTATTGACAGTACACAGTATTGTTATATCTTGTGTCTTCTTATTGACAGTACACAGTATAGTTATATCTTGTGTCTTCTTATTGAAAGTACACAATATCGTTAAATCTTGTGTCTTCTTATTGACAGTACACAGTTTCGTTAAATCTTGTGTCTTCTTATTGACAGTACACAGTATCGTTAAATCTTGTGTCTTCTTATTGACAGTACACAGTATAGTTAAATCTTGTGTCTTGTTATTGACATTACACAGTGTCGTTAAATCTTGTGTCTTCTTATTGACTGGACACATTATTGTTAAATCTTGTGTTTCCTTACTGACAGTACACAATATCGTTGAATATTGTATTTTCTTATTGACAGTACACAG
>NW_013849172.1:0-371 GCF_000517525.1 Limulus polyphemus
GTGTATTATTGGTAAAGGATTCACTACCAGGAAGATAATGACCCCAAACACACATCCAACCTGGGCAGAAATTACTTAGCTAAGAAAGAAGCTTCTGGAGTCTTTCAAATGATACAATGGCCACCACAGAGCCCGATCTCAACCCAGTTGAGCAGATCTGGGAATTGATAGATCAAAAACTTGACAAATCAAAAGTTACTTCCAAAGAAACTTTATGGGAGTGTATTAGAGACATTTGGAGTAAAATCCCGAAAGACACTTTCATTAAATATGTTGTAACATTGCCTGAAATACTGTCTGTAGTTATTAAAGCAAACATATTAAATGTTTGATGAACTCAAGCACTTCCACTGAGTTTCTGTTATAATAAA
>NW_013849173.1:0-583 GCF_000517525.1 Limulus polyphemus
CCAATAATTTACAAGAACCCATTCAATTAAAGAGCCTGTTACTAAAGTATATTACCACAGCTGAATTAAAGCCTAGTATATTGACATGAATAACAAAGTAAACCATTATACCCTGAATATACTTTCCATAATCCAGATCACAGAGTAGTGCAAAATTATTCTCATCATTAATTACATAATATCAATAACTAACACTAGATTTCAGATGAAGACTTCAAAAAATTACAAGTTGCAATTACATCTATAAACATAACTTATGGTAGTCTACAGAATTTTCAACCATCATCAGCAAACATGCTAATTTTCAAACACTTTTATATCCTTACACATTTTATTTCCATTACTGTTTATAATTTAAAAAGTTTTATACGCCAAACATGTGCAAATTGTGTTTATGAAACATCTATGTTCCCACCAACACCATACTGAATATTTTAAGACCCAATTTGATGATGTTATACCAGTTGTATAATTTTGGGGAAAATCCATTTAACCTACAAATATTGGAGAAGGATTTATATGTACCAGTGACTTTTTGTTCTTGGCCTTTGACACTCAATAACCTTCAAAAGTTAATCAGGTC
>NW_013849174.1:0-371 GCF_000517525.1 Limulus polyphemus
ATTGTTACCAGAGAGTCTTGAATTGATGGTTCTTTACCAAATTAGGTAAGTAGGTACACTCTATCGTTGCACAGTTATATGCAGAGTTTAACCCTCCTACAGTTCATTTTAAGGGAGTTATGGAAGGTTTTGCGTTTTGTACCAGTACTTCGTTCCATTTGGACTGTTCTTTTCAAAATTTTATATGAACGTTCGTTGCATACTTGCGTATTTACAATTAAAATTCTAGCTTCGTATTATCATACTTGCGACTTTCGTGGTCCTTTTTTTCCTCCTTTATTGGCTTTCTGAAAGAGTATATATACTGCAGTGAAGCATCTTCTTTGTTGTCGATTACCTGCTACCAGAGGTTACTAAATCGATGGATCTTA
>NW_013849175.1:0-371 GCF_000517525.1 Limulus polyphemus
CAAGGAAGGACACATATCTGTGTATTTTCCCAATAAAATATAATATGTAAACAGGGAACAAGGAAGGACACTTATCTGTGTATTGTACCAATAAAATATAATATGTAAACAAGTTACAAGGAAGGACACTTATCTGTGTATTGCCTCAATAAAATATAATATGTAAACAGGGAACAAGGAAGGACACATATCTGTGTATTGTCCCAATAAAATATAATATGTAAACAGGGAACAAGGAAAGACACTTATCTGTGTATTGTACCAATAAAATATAATATGTAAACAAGGTACAAGGAAGGACACTTATCTGTGTATTGCCTCAATAAAATATAATATGTAAACAAGGAACAAGGAAGGACACATATCTGTGT
>NW_013849176.1:0-248 GCF_000517525.1 Limulus polyphemus
AAGAAGACACACGAATTAGCAATACTGTGTACTATCTATAAAAAGACACAAGATTTAACGATACTGTGTACTGTCAATAAGAAGACACAAGATTTAACGATACTGTGTACTGTCAATAAGAAACACAAGATTTAACGATACTGTGTACTTCAATAAGAAGACACAAGATTTAACGATACTGTGTACTGTCAATAAGAAGACACAAGATTTAACGATACTGTGTACTGTCAATAAGAAGACACAAGATT
>NW_013849177.1:0-371 GCF_000517525.1 Limulus polyphemus
CAAGATGCCGGTGAGAAAGAAGCATAGCCAACTTTTCTGAATGATGCTATTGAAACTTCTGTTTCTGAGGCTGTGCAAACTAGAGATGAGGCAGATACAGCATCAGCTCTTCCAGACTGTTGAAGTATGGAGCAATATGACAAATTCAAGAAAAAATATGATGGGTTGATTGTTCGTAGTAAGAAACTTGGTTGTGATCACTGTGCCAAATTTGATTCCATAAACATGAAGGGAATTCGCATATCGATGGAATGGGGAAGCTACAGTATTGTAGCCTCAGGAAAGGAAAAAACAATCCAGCAAGCTATCTCTCAGAAAAAAAATGACCGAGCATTTTTCATCAAAAGCCCACGAAATTTGTGTTAAGCATC
>NW_013849178.1:0-371 GCF_000517525.1 Limulus polyphemus
ATGAAATATATTAAAACGAATACGTGAATTTTTTATTGTAGAAGTATTGACTTTGTCATTGTTTGTCGAGCTGACAAAGTTTTAAACTGAAGAAAAGACTTCGTCAGACGAGTTGTGGGTATAAAAAATAATTATTTATAGAATATAAAAAGTTCTACACTAAAAACACGTGATCAACAGAAAATAAACAGAGTCTTGTAATACGAATATTTCTTAGAATTTCCAAAATATTTTAATTTTCATTAGATTCACAATAAATCTTTCTTTAAAGCTTTCTGATATTGATAACTATAAAGATATAATGAACATAACTACACTACTAAATAATAATCAGTCTTTATATTTCTATGTTTCATTTGTGTGGTTCTTTC
>NW_013849179.1:0-371 GCF_000517525.1 Limulus polyphemus
TTCTAATGAATACTTCCCCCTTACGTTGAAACAATTAAGGCATGTAAATGTTTCCTTCTAATGAATACTTCCTCTTACGTTGAAACAATTAAGGCATGTAAATGTTTCCTTCTAATGAACACTTCCTCTTACGTTGAAACAATTAAGGCATGTAAATGTTTCGTTCTAATGAATACTTCCTCTTACGTTGAAACAATTAAGGTATGTAAATGTTTCCTTCTAATGAATACTTCCTCTTACGTTGAAACAATTAAGGCATGTAAATGTTTTGTTCGAATGAATACTTCCCCTTACGTTGAAACAATTAAGGCATGTAAATGTTTTGTTCGAATGAATACTTCCTCTTACGTTGAAACAATTAAGGTATGTAA
>NW_013849180.1:0-371 GCF_000517525.1 Limulus polyphemus
ACTGTGTACGGTCAATAAAAAGACAAAAGATTTATCGATACTGTGTACTGTCAATAAGAAGACACAAGATTTAACAATACTATGTACTATCAAAAAGAAGACAAGATTTATCAATACCGTTTACTCTCAATAAGAAGACACAAGATTTAACATTACTATGTACTATCAAAAAGAAGACAAGATTTAACGATACTGTGTACTGTCAATAAGAAGACACAAGATTTAGCAATAATGTGTTCTGTCAATAAGAATATGCAGGATTTATCAATACTGTGTACGGTCAATAAGAAGACACAAGATTTAACAATACTGTGTCCTGTCAATAAGAAGGTACAGGATTTAACAATATTGTGTCCTGTCAATAAGAAGAT
>NW_013849181.1:0-371 GCF_000517525.1 Limulus polyphemus
AAAAGCTAAAGATGAGTATGGTGGTTATAAATTCGATAACTAGAAATACACCAAAGTTTTCATGAAGTAGTTGTACCAAGTAAGGTTAAAGATGAGTAGGGTGGTTAAAAATTCTATAATTAGAGTTACAACTAGGTTTCATGGAGTAGTTGTACCAAGTAAGACTAAAGATGAGTATGGTGGTTATAAATTCGGTAACTAGAGTTACACCTACGTGTTTGTGGAGTTGTTGTACCAAATAACGCTACAGATGAGTATGGGGTTACACATTCGGTAACTAGAGTTACAACTACGTGTTCGTGGAGTAGTTGTAACAAGTAAGGCTAAAGATGAGTATGGTGGTTATAAATTCGGAAACTAGAGTTACACCT
>NW_013849182.1:0-370 GCF_000517525.1 Limulus polyphemus
ACCAGTTGTGGTTGGAGTAAGACCTACTCTGCCAATTAAGGATGTAGTTTCACCAGATCACCTGATGTTGTTGATTTGGTCACTGATATAAAGGCTGATGTAGTCAGAAAGGAATTTAGACCTTTTGTGTCTATTGGTTCTGTGTCCTTGACAAATGACACTGGCAATCCCATATCCATACGTATCCTACGTGATACTGGGGCGACTTAATCCTTGTTGTTAGAAGGTATATTGCCTTTGAATTCGAGTTCTGCCACTGGTGAGTCTGTTATTCCTCAGAGTATTGAGGGTGGCTTTGTTAATGTTCCTCTTCATAACATTTATTTAGCATCAGACCTAGTTTTGGAACCAGTTGTGGTTGGAGTAAGAC
>NW_013849183.1:0-371 GCF_000517525.1 Limulus polyphemus
CTTGCTAATGTTAAGAGACATTGCTGAGTAATAGTTAACCACGTTTCCTGCTAATGTTAAGACACATTGCTAAGTAATATTTATACCACGTTTCTTTCTAATGTTAAGAGACATTGCTGAGTAATGTTTATACCACGTTTTTTGCTAGTGTTAAGATACATTGCTGAGTAATACTTAACCACGTTTCCTGCTAATGTTAAGACACATTGCTAAGTAATATTTATACCACGTTTCTTGCTAATGTTAAGAGACATTGCAGAGTAATAGTTAACTACGTTTCCTGCTAATGTTAAGAGACATTGCTAAGTAATATTTAACCACGTTTCTTGCTAATGTTAAGAGACATTGCTAAGTAATACTTAACCACGTTT
>NW_013849184.1:0-372 GCF_000517525.1 Limulus polyphemus
CAACATTAACTGTGTTTTACCTTTGTCCCAGGGTGTTTTTAATAGTGTTACATCATTAACTGTGTTTTACCTGAGCCTCAGGATAATCCTTCATTGTATTATAACATTAAAATACGCCCACCTGATTATCAAGGTGTTTTACCTTTATCCCGGGGTGTTTTTAATAGTGTTACAACATTAACTGTGTTTTACCTTTATCCCAGGGTGTTTTTAATAGTGTTACAACATTAACTGTGTTTTACCTTTGTTCCAGGGTGTTTTTAATAGTGTTACAACATTAACTGTGTTTTACCTTTGTCCCAGGGTGTTTTTAATAGTGTTACAACATTAACTGTGTTTTACCTTTGTTCCAGGGTGTTTTTAATAGTGTTA
>NW_013849185.1:0-1199 GCF_000517525.1 Limulus polyphemus
ATTACAATTCAACAAAGTTTCTTAATTTTATGGGATGTATCTTCTTCCGTACTGGTCTCCGTCTCATTGGCTTCTGCTTCATATGGGGTTCATCTGCTTTATCAGGAAATGTCCTGTCGTCGGTAACAGTCACATCAGTGGTAGTAACTTCATCAAGAGCTTCACCGTTTCCCTTCTCAAAACTGAGTAGAGTCTCTTCTTTGACAGTGGCTTCTTCGGGTGGCACGTCTTCAGCAGCGTCATTTGTTCTGTTGTCCACTTTGTCCCAACTGAAATGTCCTGGACCATGATAATACCAAAGCCTGTTGGCATGCACCACTTTTGGCTGACCTTGCTGACTACATTTTATTCGGAAAGTCACGTCTGTCATATGGGCCTTCCCATGGATAAGACAATTTAGGAAACTTCCCTTTGGTCTTCATGGGATTATACAACCACATCTTGTCTCATCAATCCCATGATAATTTAACAGGAGGACATCTCGGAATGAAGAAGACATTGAGTCACCTACGAGAAAGATTTTACTGGATAAGTATGAGGCGAGATGTGGAAGAATGGTGCAGGACATGTAGTGCAAAAAGGGACCCAAGCATAAGGGACACCCACCTTATGAAGAGTTGCCTGAGAATATGTCAGAGTTTGTGAAAGTATTATCGGAAAGGATGGATGATATTCACCATCAAGTGCGTTCAAATTTGAAAACGTCTGCTGATTCGATGAAGCTATCTTATGATAAGAGATCTACTGAAGTCAGCTTTGAACCAGGAAAGTGACGACTTGGCAAACAGTTATACCGAGAAGTTACGGGAAGTTGTGCTGCCATCTGTAGTTTCCCATCTCCGGACAAGAATACCATCTTCAAGCTTTAACTGATCCCATTGTGCCCAATAGTGCTTTGTCACAGGGCTTAAGCTAGACACCTGCTCCCAAGCAGGGCGCAAAACACTTGCTTTTTGAAAATCAGTTATTGGCTTCAAATCTGGGTCTTTCTCCTGCTCTGCTTTGATATCTATACCTGGTTCCATTTCACCATCATAAACTCCTTCAGTCACTTTGACTTTAGCTTGATGACACCTGGTTATCTCAACCTTTCTTTTGCAGCAATGTCTGCAGTCATTTTTGCAGGGTCTTCGGCTCAGTCCATCAGCATTTCCATGAGATTTTCCTTCTCTGTATTCAATATCATAATTATACTGGTC
>NW_013849186.1:0-367 GCF_000517525.1 Limulus polyphemus
GCACATGCTGGATTGTGATGCTGGTAATGTCGGAATTAGAGGAGTGTTGTCTCAGAAAGTGAGTGAAAACGAACATGTGGTGGCCTACTTCAGTAGGGTGTTGAGTAGACCAGAGAGGAACTACTGTGTAACACAGAGGGAACTCCTTGCTATAGTAAAGTGTTTGACATATTTCCATCCTTACCTCTATGGTGCAAGGTTTACCATCAGGACAGACCATGCTGCGTTACGCTGGTTAAGATCATTAATAAACCAAGAGGGACAACTAGCACGTTGGATTGGAAAAAGAGACCAGTATAATTATAGTATTCAATATAGAGAAGGAAAATCCCATGGTAATGCTGATGGACTGAGCCGAAGATCCTGC
>NW_013849187.1:0-367 GCF_000517525.1 Limulus polyphemus
ACAGGACACATTATTGTTAAATCTTGTGTTTTATTTCTGACAGTACACATTATCGTTGAATATTGTGTCTTCTTATTGACAGTACACAGTATTGTTAATTCTTGTGTAGTTCTTATTGATAGTACCCAGTATTTATAAATTGTGTGTCTTCTTATTTACAGTACACAGTTTTGTTAAATCTTGTTTCTTCTTATTGAAACTACACAGTATCGTTAAATCTTGTGTCTTCTTATTGACAGTACACAGTATCGTTAAATCTTGTGTCTTCTTATTGACAGTACACAGTATCGTTAAATCTGTGTCTTCTTATTGACAGTACACAGTATCGTTAAATCCAGTGTCTTGTAATTGACAGTACACAGTATCG
>NW_013849188.1:0-370 GCF_000517525.1 Limulus polyphemus
ATAGGGAATCTAACGCTTAGAAATATGACTTTCATAAGCACAATGCTACATAATATATAATCGTCTTTCTGTTATAGGATTAGAGACTGTAGCGCCACCTATAATTTTTAATGAAGCAACATAAGATTTGTCAGCCACTTTTCTGAAAGAATATCAGAACCTGTACGAACAACAGTTATATAAACTGTGTGTAAAGTTAAACTAGGATTATATTCAACTGTCTATAACAGTACCACAAACTCTATCACTACCTGTCTCTAACAGTACCACAAGCTCTATCACTACCTGTCTCTAACAGTACGACAAACTTTATCACTACCTGTCTCTAACAGTACCACAAGCTCTATCACTACCTGTCTCTAACAGTACC
>NW_013849189.1:0-362 GCF_000517525.1 Limulus polyphemus
CTCGATCTCCCACCAACCCAAACCATCACGCTGAAACTACCATGCTTCACAGTTGGCTGCAATCTGTTGAGCCAAAACTCTTGGTGAGGCATTCTCTAGACCCATATCCTTCCACTGTCCGAAAATTGAGCGAATCTTGATTCGTCTGAGAACAATACGGTCTTCCCAAAGTCCAACGGCTTGGTCATCATATCACTTGCCCACTTCTTTCGTCTGACTATGTTGGCAGGTCTTAATAAGGGGCTTCCGTCTAATTGCTCTGCAACGATAACCCAATCTGTGGAGAATCCGTTGAACAGATTCGGCTCATCACCAACTTGCCACTTCTGCATCGTTAATCTGAGATCTATTTCGATGCTCCT
>NW_013849190.1:0-370 GCF_000517525.1 Limulus polyphemus
AGGACATTGTTGGCTATTTGATTACTGTTTTGTCTGACTCACTAATTACTTATCATGTGGTTATAGTTTTTTCATTACGGTTTTATTTAACTCAATAACTAATCATCATGTGGTTATAGTTTTTGATTATTGTTTTACCTAACTCAATAACTAATTATCATGTGGTTATAGTTTTTTGATTACGGTTTTATTTAACTCAATAACTAATTATTATGTGGTTATAGTTTTTTGATTATTGTTCTATCTCACTCAATAACTAATTATCATGTGGTTATAGTTTTTGATTACTGTTTTATCTAACTCACTACCTAATTATTATGTGGCTATAGTTTTTTGATTATTGTTTTATCTAACTCAATAACTAATTATT
>NW_013849191.1:0-370 GCF_000517525.1 Limulus polyphemus
CACACATTCCACTATTCATTATAAACTACCTACATTCACACATTCCACTATTCATTATAAACCGCTTACATTCACACATTCTACTATTCATTATAAATCACTTATATTCACACATTCCACTATTCATTATAAACCACTTACATTCACACATTCCACTATTCATTATAAACTACCTACATTCACACATTCCACTATTCATTATAAACCGCTTACATTCACACATTCCACTATTCATTATAAACCGCTTACATTCACACATTCCACTATTCATTATAAATCACTTATATTCACACATTCCACTATTCATTATAAACCATTTACATTCACACATTCCACTATTCATTATAAACTACTTATATTCACACATTCT
>NW_013849192.1:0-370 GCF_000517525.1 Limulus polyphemus
GCTAGAATCCGGGTTTCGATACCCGTGGTGGGCAGAGCTCCGATAACCCATTGTGTAGCTTTGTGCTTAATTACAAACAAACAGCTCCCCAGTGGCACAGCGGTATGTCTGCGGACTTACAACGCTAGAATCCGGGTTTCGATACCCGTGGTGGGCAGAGCTCAGCTAGCCCATTGTGTAGCTTTGTGCTTAATTACAAACAAATAGCTCCCCAGTGGCACAGCGGCATGTCTGCGGACTTACAACGCTAGAATCCGGGTTTCGATACCCGTGGTGGGCAGAGCTCAGATAGCCCTTTGTGTAGCTTTGTGTTTAATTACAAACAAACAAACAAATCCTCCATAATCGTCAATAATTTCTATATCTACCC
>NW_013849193.1:0-368 GCF_000517525.1 Limulus polyphemus
GAAACAGTTGATCAGCATCATTTTCTTGTAGTTTTCGGAATCCTGGATGAAGCTAAGACTTTTGAGTTGTTGAATTTATTAAATAATTAATATAAAGATATTCCACTAAACGTGAAGTATGATACAAAAATATACACGTGATCCCCAAAATATAAAGTTTAGAGTTTTGTTGCTAATCTTTATTCAATAAAAACCGAGCATTTTATTGGTGCTTTTTATTTTCTTTATATCATCAGCGTTTACTTATTTAGTTAATCTTTGAGTTTTATTTTCTTTACATCATCAGTGTTTACTTATTTAGTTACTCTTTGAGTTTTATTTTCTTTATATCATCAGCGTTTTGCTTATTTAGTTACTCTTTGAGTTTT
>NW_013849194.1:0-371 GCF_000517525.1 Limulus polyphemus
TGTTAATATGCTGATGGTTGGTCTTACATTGACAGATTTTATTGTTAATATGTAGGTTGTAGGTCTTACATTGACAGATTTTATTGTTAATATGTAGGTGGTAGGTCATACATTGACAGATTTTATTGTTAACACGTAGGTGATATGTTGTAAATATAGATATTTTATGTTAATACATAGGTGGCTGATCATACATTAACAGATTTTATTGCTAATACATAGGTGGGAGGTTGTACATTGACAGATTTTTATTGTTAATACATAGATGGTTATATATTGACAGATTTTATTGTTAATGCATAAGTGGTTGGTTGTATGTACATTGGCAGACTTTTTTTACTATGTAGATAACTGACTCTGGCTTGTCTGCC
>NW_013849195.1:0-368 GCF_000517525.1 Limulus polyphemus
ATTTGGTTTTAATTACAATGCCTTTGAAAAGTACAGGTATTATTATGATTATTATGGAGAGCAAACTCTCATTGTTTCAACAACAAATATTATCCACTGGAGACAAAAAAGTAGAATATTTCATACAAAACTTGAGATATTAGGATCAAATGGATGAATTAGTTAAGTTCAATTCTGGCCTTAGTTTGTGAATGAACAACGTTTATTTCATATGTAAACTTTCCAATGACTTATTGTTAAAAATATAAATGGTATGATCAACAAATGAATGGATCACGTGGTAGTCACTAATCAACTCTCAATCACTCAAGTCAGTGGTGGGATTCAAATATTTTAACAACAGGTTCTCTCACTAGCAGCATGCCATA
>NW_013849196.1:0-371 GCF_000517525.1 Limulus polyphemus
CTCCTAGATCAATCATATAATTGATATCTATATAAAATATAGCTAGTGAGAAATTGTAAAATTTTCCTCCTCTTAGATCAATCATATCATTTATATCTATATAAAAAGATAAATAGTGAGAAACTGTAAAATTTTCCTCCTCCTAGATCAATCATATCATTTATATCTATATAAAAAGATAAATAGTGAGAAATTGTAAAATTTCCCTCCTCCTAGATCAATCATATCATTTATATCTATATAAAATATAGCTAGTGAGAAACTGTAGAATTTTCGTCCTCCTAGATCAATCATATCATTTATATCTATATAAAAAAAATAATAGTGAGAAACTGTAAAATTTCCCTCATCCTAGATCAATCATATAATTT
>NW_013849197.1:0-370 GCF_000517525.1 Limulus polyphemus
ATCTGAGTACAGTACACTACAGTGAATTAGTTTCAAGAACACTGCAGGAATATATTTATCTACAGCATAATCAACCATTTTCGCCATTAAATGTACAGTTCATAATTATATGTTAGCCAAATTCTGCTATTTCATATGAGAATCATTTCTGCAGTACTTTGTTTTCATGTAAACATGCAAATACACAATTGGCAATGTGCAAATCATTTATACATTTAATACACTTAATATTTCAAGCATACATTACAATTAAATGCAACAAAATAGAAAGGCCTGTACATATATACTGTAATAAAACTAGGCTCACTCTGATGAATTCAAATTCGATGACGAGGAACCCACTTTGAGACTAATAATGGCTGGAGACGGC
>NW_013849198.1:0-370 GCF_000517525.1 Limulus polyphemus
GGGCTATCTGTGCTCTGCCCACCGCAGGTATCGAAACCCGGTTTCTGGCGTTGTAAGTCCGCAGACATACCGCTGTGCCACTAGGGGGCTTTTAATCTTCACACATAGTGGATTGATTCCAAAGAAGAAAAGACATGCATCCAAATGAAAAGCCTGTAGAATTTAAAACAACGTCTGAAACACTATGGGCTTACGATGTGCGTGCTGTAAGTGCAATTATAGCAAGATTTGACTGTTTTATTAATTAAAGGTCTGCGTCATCTTGACCAGACATTCACATACTAAATGATATCTTACATGAAGTGAAAAGAGCGTCAGATATGCTGCAAAGTTAGATTACTTGAAATCAGCAGATCTCATTGAGAGCCTT
>NW_013849199.1:0-369 GCF_000517525.1 Limulus polyphemus
TTTCTTCAGATCGATAATTTGAACTTGACAACATTAATATTGTTGTTTACCTTGGTTAAGATCGATAATTTGAACTTGGCAACATTAATATTGTTGCTTACCTTGGTTAAAATCGATAATTTGAACTTCACAGCATTGGTATTGTTGTTTACCTTTCTTAAGATAGATAAGTTGAACTTGGCAACATTAATATTGTTGTTTATCTTGGTTAATATCGATAATTTGAACTTGACAATATTAATAGTTTTGTTTATTTTGGTTAAGATCATCAATTTGAACTTGGCAACATTAATATTGTTGCTTACCTTGGTTAAGATCGATAATTTGAACTTGACAACATTGGTATTGTTGTTTGCCTTTCTTAAGATA
>NW_013849200.1:0-370 GCF_000517525.1 Limulus polyphemus
ATATGAAAGATCGACAGTTTTCCTATCGTATTGTTGTATTAACTGAAAATATCAACAGTTTCCTTTGTCATTGTTGTGTTATATGAAAAGATCTACAACCTTCCTTTCTCACTGATGTCCTATCTGAAAAGATCAACAGTTTCCTTTGTCATTGTTGTATTATCTGAAAAGATCAACAGTCTTCCTTTATCACTGTTATGTTATCTGAAAACATCAACAGTTTTCTTTTCTCATTGTTGTATTAACTGAAAACATCAACAGTTTTCTTTTCTCATTGTTGTATTATATGAAAAGATCAACACTCATTGTTGTATTACTATGAAAAGATCAACAGTTTTCTTTTCTCATTGTTGTATTATATGAAAAGATC
>NW_013849201.1:0-370 GCF_000517525.1 Limulus polyphemus
TTTTACTCTTGATTAGGTAATATCTTATACAGTAGCCCCCGAGTAACTCAGTTTTACTCTTGATTAGTTAATATTTTATACACTAGGCCCCGAGTAACTCAGTTTTACTCTTGATTAAGTAATATCTTATACAGTAACCCCGAGTAACTCAGTTTTATTCTTGATTAGGTAATATCTTATACAGTATCCCTCGAGTAACTCAGTTTTACTCTTGATTATTAATATCTTATACACTAGTCCCCGAGTAACTAAGTTTTACTCTTGATTATTAATATCTTATACACTAGCCCCCGAGTAACTAAGTTTTACTCTTGATTAGGTAATATCTTATAGAGTAACCCCGTGTAACTTAGCTTTACCCTTGATTATG
>NW_013849202.1:0-370 GCF_000517525.1 Limulus polyphemus
GCTTCTCTGTCACTTTTACTGGTCATGGTCCTGGTATCTTGAATTAGAGTATCTACAGAAATCTAAGTCTTCTTTGAAATATATATGTCAAAAAATCTGCTGTACCGTACATCAGCATTTTACACAAAACATCCATGACAAATACATATGACACAATATTAAATAACATACTACCAGAATCCAAAAATATTTTCTACAGCTTACAATAGATAGAAAAAGTTCAGGTTTACTGTTAACATCTTTCATTCATCATACCTTTCATGCTATTTACAGACAACGATTTTTAACATTATGTTAATTTCTTCTTGGAGTTATAAGAAATGAAGATTATTTAACTGCTATGTCCATAGCCTTAGAAAATAATAATCAG
>NW_013849203.1:0-370 GCF_000517525.1 Limulus polyphemus
AACATTTCAGTTTGTAGCACATTCAAATTAATGTATGCTATCACATTTTATTTTTTGTGTTTCACAACAAAAACTTGGGTCACATTAAACAATAAAACAGGCTTAATCATATTTATTACTTCTCTATAACAGTGTTATTAACTTTGGTATACACAGCACTGGAAAATAACTACCGTATCTTTCGGTGTATAAAACGCACTTTTTTACCCCAAAATCTGATTGCGTCCTATACACCTAAGGTATGAATAATATATATATGTATACGATATACACAAGCCACGTGTAAATATATTTAAATAGGCATGTATAGTTTAGTTCAATTGAATGCGTTATTTATAACAATAGTAGTTTTTTTTTTCTTTAAAAACAT
>NW_013849204.1:0-368 GCF_000517525.1 Limulus polyphemus
GGAAAACATAGGAAAACACACATGGGAAAATCGTTTACCCAAGTTAATCACCTAAAGTACTCCTATGCTTTACATAATCAAGATAACCTACACAGTTGACGTATGTGGAAGACATAGGGAAACACACATAGGGAAAATCGTTTACCCAAGTTAATCACCTAAAGTACCCCAATGCAGTACATAATCAAGATAACCTACACAGCTGACGTACGTGGAAGACATAGGAAAACACACATGGGAAAAACGTTTACCCATGTTAATCACCTGAAGTACCCCAATGTAGTACATAATCAAGATAACCTACACAGCTGACGTACGTGGAAACATAGGAAAACACACATGGGAAAAACGTTTACCATGTTAATCAC
>NW_013849205.1:0-370 GCF_000517525.1 Limulus polyphemus
CACAGTACTATATAAACATTGGCACAGTACTATATAAACATTGGCACAGTACTATATAAACATTGGTACAGTATTATATAAACATTGGCACAGTACTATATAAACATTGGCACAGTACAATATAAACATTGGCACAGTATTATATAAACATTGGCACAGTACTATATAAACATACTCACAGTATTATATAAACATTGGCACAGTACTATATAAACATTGGCACAGTATTATATAAACATTGGCACAGTACTATATAAACATTGGCACAGTACAATATAAACATACTCACAGTACTATATAAACATTGGCACAGTACTATATAAACATTGGCACAGTACTATATAAACATTGGCACAGTATTATATAAACA
>NW_013849206.1:0-369 GCF_000517525.1 Limulus polyphemus
CAGTACGAGTTTAGATAGGTTTGAGTATCCGACTGTTGTTGCAGTACGAGTTTAGTCAGGTTTGAGTATCCGACTGTTGTTGCAGTACGAGTTTAGATAGGTTTGAGTATCCGACTGTTACTGCAGTACGAGTTTAGTCAGGTTTGAGTATCCGACTATTATTGCAGTACGAGTTTAGATAGGTTTATCTGACTGTTGTTGCAGTACGAGTTCAGATAGCTTTGAGTATCCGATTGTTATCGCAGTACCTGTTTAGATAGGTTTGAGTATCCGACTGTTGTTGCAGTACGAGTTTAGACAGGTTTGAGTATCCGACTGTTATCGCAGTACCAGTTTAGATAGGTTTGAGTATCCGACTGTTGTTGCAGT
>NW_013849207.1:0-370 GCF_000517525.1 Limulus polyphemus
CTGTGCTTGAATGATGTATAGCTGACAATTTAGTTACGTATGGATCGATGAAATCCACTAACTTCTAGGAGCATTAATCTTAAGCCATTGATTAGAGAAACGTGTAGTGTTGTACTGTGCTTGAATGATGTTTAGCTGACAATTTAATTACGTATGGATCGATAAAATCCACTAACTTCTAGGAGCATTAATCTTAAGTCATCAATTAGAGAAACGTGTAGAGTGTTGTACTGTGCTTGAATGATGTATAGCTGACAATTTAGTTACGTATGGATCGATAAAATCCACTAACTTCTTGGAGCATTAATCTTAAGCCATTGATTAGAGAAACGTGTAGAGTGTTGTACTGTGCTTGAATGATGTATAGCTG
>NW_013849208.1:0-371 GCF_000517525.1 Limulus polyphemus
ATTGTTCAGGTGTTTTCCTCGCTTTTTCGTTTCAGTTTGTAATTTAAATTATGTGTATTGTTTAATATTGTTCAGGTGTTTCCTTGCCTGTTTCTTACAGCTTGTAATTTAAATGATGTGTATTGTTTAATATTGTTCAAGTGCTTCCTCGCTTTTTCGTTTCATTTGTAATGTAAATTATGTGTATTGTTTAATATTGTTCAGGTGCTTCCTCGCTTTTTCGTTTCAGTTTGTAATTTAAATTATAATCTACGATAATTGAATCAACACAGATTATACGTCCCATTGTGATAGACATTACAAAGTGTTTACGGAAGAAAGGAACTATACCGCAAAATAGAATTCTCCAATTGAAATGTTGATAAATGTAC
>NW_013849209.1:0-370 GCF_000517525.1 Limulus polyphemus
GGAAATAGTGAGTACGTTCCAGGGTAGTGCTCTCTAACTGTCGTAAGTTCGTTCATAGTTAGAAAGTTCCAAGATGGTATTCTACAGTAGAAGAGGTAAGTTTTGTGCATAGTTCAGTAAATAGTGAGTACGTTCAAAGATAGTGCTCTCTAGTTATCGTAATGTCCGTTCATAATTAGAAAGTTCCAAGGTGGTATTCTACAGTAGAAGAGGTAAGATTTGTTCATAGTTCAGTAAATAGTGAGTACGTTCCAAGATACTGATATCTTGCTATCGTAATGTTCGTTCATAGTTAGTAAGTTACAACGTAGTATTCTACAGTAGAAGAGGTAAGATTTGTGGATAGTTCAGGAAATAGTGAGTACTTTCC
>NW_013849210.1:0-371 GCF_000517525.1 Limulus polyphemus
TAAAATATCCTCCATCCCCATTATTGCTGTTATTGAGCACTTATTGTCTTTAAATTAACATTAAGTACATTCAGAGATGACGCTATGCCCTTACACAAAAAATATTAAATTTTCTATAACACAACATATGCACAGAGTGGAGGGAGGGCACACAAACGTCTTATATATCTCAGAGAGTGCACTAGCACTCTCAATGGAGAAATGCAATGAAAAAAAAATTGCAGTAATATAAAGTCGTCAAGAAATTAATGTCGCTTTTTTTAGATGAAAAAACCCTAACAACTTATATATCAAAACAAAATATTTATTAAATGAAATAGTCTCCATTCTTATCGATGATGCTTTTCCATCTTACAATCAGGTTGTTAATG
>NW_013849211.1:0-370 GCF_000517525.1 Limulus polyphemus
CACTAACTCGTGTCTGACCAGAAACTGATCAACAGTATCCACCACTAACTCTTGTTTGACCAGACAACTGATCTAAAGTATCCACCACTAATTCTTGTCTGACCAGACAACTGATCTACAGTATCCACCACTAACTCGTGTCTGACCAGACAACTGATCTACAGTATCCACCACTAACTCTTGTCTGACCAGACAACTGATCTAAAGTATCCACCACTAACTCTTGTCTGACCAGAAACTGATCAACAGTATCCACCACTAACTCGTGTCTGACCAGAAACTGATCAACAGTATCCACCACTAACTCTTGTTTGACCAGACAACTGATCTAAAGTATCCACCACTAATTCTTGTCTGACCAGACAACTGA
>NW_013849212.1:0-369 GCF_000517525.1 Limulus polyphemus
ACTTCTCTTTGGCCTTTGATTATACAACCACACCTTGTCTCCTGGTACGAAGTTGACTTCAGTAGATCTCTTATCATATCAGCAGACGTTTTCAAGTTTGAACGCACTTGATGATGAATATCATCCATCCTTTCAGATAATACTTTTATGAAGTCTGACACATTTTCAGGCAACTCTTTGTAAGGTGGGCGTCCTGTTATCAGATCCACTGGCAAACGAAGTTTCCGACCAAACATCAGTTTTGCTGGAGTGTATCCAGTGGCTTCATGCTCTGCTCTTCTATTGGCCATCAACAGTTGAGGGAGTAAGACATTTCAGTCATTTTGGCGGCTATTACAAAACTTTGCCAATTCCTGTCCAAGTGTCCAG
>NW_013849213.1:0-370 GCF_000517525.1 Limulus polyphemus
AAGTGTTAAAAGAGAGGTTGAACTAACCAGGTGCCATCAAGCTGAAGTCAAAGTGACTGAAGGAGTTGATGATGGTAAAGTGGAACCAGGTATAGATATTAAAGCAGAGCACGAGAAAGACCAAGATTTAAAGCCAATAATTGATTTTCTAAAAGCAAGTGTCTTGCACCCTGCTTGGGAGAAGGTGTCTAGCTTAAGCCCTGTGACAAAGAACTATTGGGAACAATGGGACCAGTTGAAGCTTGAAGATGGTAGTCTTGTTCGGAGATGGGAACTGCAGATGGGAAAGTGACGACCTGGCAAACAGTTCTACCGAAAAAGTTATGGAAAGTTGTGCTGCGTCAATCTCATGATAGTTTGACAGGAGGAA
>NW_013849214.1:0-368 GCF_000517525.1 Limulus polyphemus
CCCTGCTTGGTAGAATGTGTCTAGCTTAAGCCCTGTGACAAAGACTATTGGGTACAATGGGACCAGTTGAAGCTTGAAGATGGTATTCTTCTCCGGAAATGGGAAAGTGATGACATGGCAAACAGTTATACCAAGAAAGTTACGGGAAGTTGTGCTGTATCAATCCAATGATAGTTTAACAGGAGGACATCTCGGAGTTAAGAAGACATTGGATTACCTACGACAGAGATTTTACTGGATAGGTATGAGGCAAGATGTGGAAGAACGGTGCAGGACCTGCAGTACATGCTGTGCTAAAAGGGGACCCAAGCACAAGGGACGTGTTCCAATGAAGTTATATCAAGTTGGTGCACCTATGGAAAGAGCAG
>NW_013849215.1:0-367 GCF_000517525.1 Limulus polyphemus
CCCAAGAGTTGGCGGTGGGTGGTTATGACTAGCTGCCTTCCCTCTATTCTTACACCACTAAATTAGGGACGGTTAGCGCAGATAGCCCTGGTGTAGCTTTGCGCGAAATCCATAACAAACAATTTTGTATAATACGACCACTTAATACGTAGAAATAATCTGTTTAAACTGATTAAATTAATTACATTTTTCTGTATTATAGTGAAACATACTCAAGTTGCTCAACACTGCTTTGTGTTTGTTGGACGCTGGTTGGCTTGTGGAAATGTTTCCGAATTTCATATTGCTCAACACTGCTTTGTGTTTGTTGGACGCTGGTTGGCTTGTGGTAATGTTTCCGAATTTCATATTGCTCAACACTGCTTTG
>NW_013849216.1:0-370 GCF_000517525.1 Limulus polyphemus
CATCACTTAATGTTCGTAATGTTTATCCTGGTTATCCGTATTTATAACTTTACACCAGTCGTATCTGAAAAGCTTTATCGGTTTCAACACTTAGTGTCAGTAACATTTATCCCGGTTATTCGTATTTATAACCTTACACCAGTTATTTCTGGAAAGCTTTGTCGGTTCCATCACTTAATGTTCGTAATGTTTATCCTGGTTATCCGTATTTATAACTTTACACCAGTCGTATCTGAAAAGCTTTATCGGTTTCAACACTTAGTGTCAGTAACATTTATCCCGGTTATTCGTATTTATAACCTTACACCAGTTATTTCTGGAAAACTTTGTCGGTTTCATCACTTAATGTTCGTAATATTTATCCTGGTTA
>NW_013849217.1:0-370 GCF_000517525.1 Limulus polyphemus
ATAATGGAATGTATCATTACCTTGTTACTTAAGTACCTAGATATAATGGAATGTATCATTACCTTGTTAGTTAAGTACCTAGATATAATGGAATGTATCATTACCTTGTTACTTAAGTACCTAGATATAATAGAATGTATTATTACCTTGTTACTTAACTACCTAGATATAATGGAATGTATCATTACCTTGTTACTTAAGTACCTAGATATAATGGAATGTATCATTACCTTGTTACTTAAGTAACTAGATATAATGGAATGTATCATTACCTTGTTACTTAACTACCTAGATATAATGGAATGTATCATTACCTTGTTACTTAAGTACCTAGATATAATGGAATGTATCATTACCTTGTTACTTAAGT
>NW_013849218.1:0-371 GCF_000517525.1 Limulus polyphemus
ACAGATTCTTCTCTGTTGAATATTTAGCATTAAAAGATAGATTCTTCTCTGTTGAATATTTAGTATTAAAAGACAGATTCTTCTCTGTTGAATATTTATATTAAAGACATATTCTTCTCTGTTGAATATTTAGTATTAAAGACAGATTCTTCTCTGTTGAATATTTAGTATTAAAAGACAGATTCTTCTCTGTTGAATATTTAGTATTAAAAGACAGATTCTTCCCTGTTGAATATTTAGTATTAAAAGACAGATTCTTCTCTGTTGAATATTTAGTATTAAAGATAGATTCTTCTCTGTTGAATATTTAGCATTAAAAGATAGATTCTTCTCTGTTGAATATTTAGTATTAAAAGACAGATTCTTCTCTG
>NW_013849219.1:0-369 GCF_000517525.1 Limulus polyphemus
GGAGCTGACCAGGGATTTCTCGACTATCCCTTCCTTAATTAGACCATCCATGACCTTCTCTTTCTCTTGTCGCTTTGCTGGAGCTATTCTCCTTGGAGGGATCTTTATTGGATAGTGATTGCCTGTGTTTATTCTGTGCTCTACAAGGTTTGTGCAGCCGAGGTCATAATCTCCTTTCGAAAAGACGTCTGCATAATTTACCAAAAGTCTTTTACCTGAAGAGCCTGTGATGATGCCAAATGGACTATGCTCTTCTTATAGAGGTCAGTCAAATGTTCTGGAAGTGTATGTCCTTCCTTTACAGTTGTATTTCTTGCTCTAACATTGACTGGCTCTTCCTCCTGGCACATACCCAACAATGCCGCATTC
>NW_013849220.1:0-370 GCF_000517525.1 Limulus polyphemus
GCTATTTCATGAATTTATGTCAATAACTTTGGTATCAAACTGTAGATTATAATTCAAACTTTAATACTATACATTAGTCAATTTATTAATTTAAAAGTAAATATTAAGAAAACACAAATAAACCAATTTTTGTGTGTCACGTGGTATGTTCAATGCAGCACTGGTTCAAATTAGATGTTTGTGAAGTCAAAATACTAAGTCTATAGTTTCGTACGAATTAAATACTCAAATTACCAATATTGACAAGCTAGAATATAAAATAAGGTCTTATCTTTTCTATTTGCTTAGATATTGCCCATGTAATAAATAAAACACAGTGGCAACCTGCCCATCTCTTTCCATTTTTGGAAACACTCCCTTATATACACTT
>NW_013849221.1:0-370 GCF_000517525.1 Limulus polyphemus
AGTTATCTAACTCATTGAGTACCGAACATTGCACTTCGTCCTCTACTTAGGAGTTACTAACTCATTGAGTACCGAACATTGCACTTCGTCCTCTACTTAGGAGTTATCTAACTCATTGAGTACCGAACATTGCACTTCGTCCTCTACTTAGGAGTTACTAACTCATTGAGTACCGAACATTGCACTTCGTCCTCTACTTAGGAGTTATCTAACTCATTGAGTACCGAACATTGCACTTCGTCCTCTACTTAGGAGTTATCTAACTCATTGAGTACCGAACATTGCACTTCGTACTCTACTTAGGAGTTACTAACTCATTGAGTACCGAACATTGCACTTCGTCCTCTACTTAGGAGTTATCTAACTCATT
>NW_013849222.1:0-365 GCF_000517525.1 Limulus polyphemus
GGTATGTTACTGTTCTAGTCTAATTATATACTGGAATAACATTAAGACCGGTATGTTACTGTTCTAGTCTAATTATATTCTGGAATAACATTCACAGTGGTATGTTACTGTTCTAGTCTAATTATATACTGTAATAACATTCACAGTGGTATGTTACTGTTCTAGTCTAATTATATACTGTAATAACATTCACAGTGGTATGTTACTGTGCTAGTCTAATTATATAATGGAATAACATTAAGACTGGTATGTTACTGTTCTAGTCTAATTATATACTGGAATAACATTAAGACCGGTATGTTACTGTTCTATCCAATTATATACTGGAATAACATTACAGTGGTATGTTACTGTTCTAGTCTAAT
>NW_013849223.1:0-368 GCF_000517525.1 Limulus polyphemus
AGGTACTACTCTATCGTTGCGCAGTTATATGCAGAGTTTCACCTTTCTACTATTCGTTTTAAGGAAGTTATGGTAAGGTTTTTCGTTTTGTACCAGTACTTCGTTCCATTTGGACTAATCTTCTCGAATTTTTTTTTGAACGTTTGTCGCGTACTTGCGTATTTACATGCAAAACTCTAGGTTCATGTTATCATTCTTGAGACTTTTGTGGTCCATTTTGTTACTACTTTATTGGCTTTCTGAAAGAGAATGTGTACTGCAGTGATGCTTTTTGATATTGCTCTGTTATAGCTTTCTTGCTATCAGAGGGTTTTAAATTGGTGGAATCTAACCTTTTTTGCTATGTATATTCACTAAGTTCGTTCCAC
>NW_013849224.1:0-370 GCF_000517525.1 Limulus polyphemus
AAATCTGTGCTGAATTATTAGCCAGCGGGTGAACGCTTTTTCTACAGATTCTATCTAAATAATTACGTTAATTTATTATTATTATACCCAAGGTTAGATCATCTATATACATAGCTCTAGGCCCCTAGATCTATATAATTAATATACCTTATACAGCTATGAAAATTGAAATGTTATGCTAATAATTGGCAAGCACGAAATTGTATTAGAAAATATTTTTCCCCAATAATTTATAACATTTGTTAGATGATAGATCTATCATCTATGCATTAGATTAATACAGTTTTAAATTTTTAAGAAATATAAATTTTTGTGTTTTTGCTCCAAATATAACAGGACCCCTTTCTCTAATAATTCATTTCTTTGTTTT
>NW_013849225.1:0-367 GCF_000517525.1 Limulus polyphemus
GCCTTCCTTCAACGAACATTTATATTCGAACTACTGAAGAAACATACTGTATCATTACATCAGGATATTTCTACTCAGAATAGAACTAGCTTTATCTGTTTTTATATAACTTATGCCTTCCTTCAATGAACATTTATCTTCGAACTACTGAAGAAAACATACTATATCATTACATCAGGATATCTCTATTCAGAATAGAACTAGCTTTATCTGTTTTTATACAACTTATGCCTTCCTTCAACGAACATTTATCTTCGAACTACTGAAGAAAACATACTATATCATTACATCAGGATATCTCTATTCAGAATAGAACTAGCTTTATCTGTTTTTATACAACTTATGCCTTCCTTCAATGAACTATTTA
>NW_013849226.1:0-370 GCF_000517525.1 Limulus polyphemus
AAATATTCATTCAGTAGTTAACCAAGCCGCATTTTTTGTTCAACTTGGGGCATGATGGTGGGTAAAACAAAATAAGCGGCCTAGCTAACTATGGAATGAATATTTGCTGTAACATTATTATCAATGCTATAAGTATAGCTACCAGTAGCGCCCGGCATGGCCAGGTGGTTAAGGCACTCGACTCGCAATCTGAGGGTCGCGGGTTCGAATCCCCGTCACACCAAACATGCTCGCCCTTTCAGCCGTGGGGGCGTTATAATGTGACGGTAAAAGAGTAGCCCAAGAGTTGGCGGTGGGTGGTGATGACTAGCTGCCTTCCCTCTAGTCTTACACTGCTAAATTAGGGACGGCTAGCGCAGATAGCCCTCGT
>NW_013849227.1:0-370 GCF_000517525.1 Limulus polyphemus
CAGGTGTTATATTCTGCCTGTTTCTAAACGTAGTGAGAAAGAGGGCACTGAATGACATAAGGATGTTTGTAAAGCTATTGAAAAACTTCCATAATATTTTTAATGGACAAGTGTACGAAACTTTTCCAAAAGATTTGAACCCTTGCCTGTATGGGGGCGTTATAAATTTCAGGCCAAGCCCATTATTCATTTGTAAAAGAGAAACCCAAGATTTGGCGGTGGGGGATGTTGATTAGGCCGATCACTGCTAGGTTAGGGACGGCTAGCGCTAATAGCTGTCGAGGATCTTTGCGCAAAATTAAATAGAAACAAACAAACAATCCAAATATGTAGTAAAAATAATCTAAATAAAGATGTAGAGTGTATTTCT
>NW_013849228.1:0-370 GCF_000517525.1 Limulus polyphemus
ATCGTTAAATCTAGTGTATTCTTAATGAAAGTACACAGTGTCGTTAAATCTTGTGTCTTCTTATTGACAGTACACAGTATCGTTAAATCTTGTGTCTTCTTATTGACAGTACACAGTATCGTAAAATCTTATGTCTTCTTATTGACAGGACACATTATTGTTAAATCTTGTGTTTTCTTACTGACAGTACACATTATCGTTGAATATTGTGTCTTCTTATTGGCAGTACAGAGTATAGTTAAATCTTGTGTCTTCTTATTGACAGTACAGAGTATCGCTAAACCTTGTGCTTTTTTTGACAGTACACAGTATCGTTAAATCTTGTGTCTTCTTATTGACAGGACACATTATTGTTAAATATTGTGTTTTC
>NW_013849229.1:0-370 GCF_000517525.1 Limulus polyphemus
TGGCTTCCATTAGATAAAACACAGTGAAATTTCTGCTTGAAAATATCCAAATCATTTTCGATGACGAGGAACCCACTTTGAGACTAATAATGGTTGGAGACGGCTTGAATGGGTAATGAAGAAAAACTTTAATATAAGTTTAATATAACATAACCTAATGATTCAAATTCTATGACGAGGAACCCACTTTGAGACTAATAATGGTTGAAGACGGCTTGAATGGGTAATGAAGAAAAACTTTAATATAAGTTTAATATAACATAACCTAATGATTCAAATTCGATGACGAGGAACCCACTTTGAGACTAATAATGGCTGGAGATGGCTTGAATGGGTAATGAAGAAAACTTTAATATAAGTTTAACATAAC
>NW_013849230.1:0-366 GCF_000517525.1 Limulus polyphemus
AGAAAAATAAAACTGTTTTAGCTGAAGATGATTCCTACCTTGCCAAAATTTATATGAAAAAGATGATGCATCAACACTATCAATTCCCTTTACAACCTTAAACACCTCAATCAAACCCCCCCCCCCCCAATTATTTTTTTCAAGAGAAAACAATTTGAGAGATTTCAGCCTCTCGTTGTATAGCAACCCCCTCCATCTCAGGCACCATTCTGGTAACACTCCTCTGAACCTTTTCTAACAATTCAGTGTTCTTCCTAAGGTAAGGAACCCAAGACTGAACATGATATTCCAAAATGTGGCCTAACCAGTGACCTGTACAATGAAAGTATATCTTCTTTAGACTTGTATTCATTATTTCATAGATAC
>NW_013849231.1:0-370 GCF_000517525.1 Limulus polyphemus
ACATTTATATATATATAATTTTTATATTGACCTTTCAGCTACACCTGGCTAACAATACAGAAGTTTCAATGATGCGGCACATGTGCTCTCATGTTACCATATCCAATAATATAAAACTGACCTTTAGTCTTTACAAAGTAACCTGTCTTGGCTGTGTTTTAGTAGACTAGTATTTTGTAAAATACAGGACGTTTCCATTATTATATATTGTATATGTATATAGATTATTACTATTTAGAAATAAGTTCTAAAACTTAAAGTAAATCAAATAATTATCTCTTCTAGTAACAACCTTTGTACTCGGTTGCTGCTTAACATAGATTGCTAAGCCTTTTAAAATTTTGCACGTGGAGGATATGAAACAAATAAA
>NW_013849232.1:0-364 GCF_000517525.1 Limulus polyphemus
ACTTGTTTCTTCACAGGTCATGTATGCTGTGCTATGTGTATAAGTTGTGACGAAACTTGTTTCTTCACAGGTCATGTATGCTGTGTTATATGTATGGGTAGTGACGAAACTTGTTTCTTCACAGGTCATGTATGCTGTGTTATGTGTATAAGTTGTGACGAAACTTTTTTCTTCATAGGTCATGTATGTTGTGTTATATGTATAAGTTGTGACGAAACTTGTTTCTTCATAGGTCATGTATGCTGTGTTATATGTATGGGTAGTGACGAAACTTGTTTCTTCATAGGTCATGTATGCTGTATTATATGTATGGGTAGTGAGAAGCTTGTTTCTTCACAGGTCATGTATGCTGTGTTATGGGTAT
>NW_013849233.1:0-369 GCF_000517525.1 Limulus polyphemus
ACTTTCAACCATAACTTAGTGATAGAGCTTTCGTAGAATACTTTCAACCATAACTTAGTGGTAGAGCTTTCGTAGAATACTTTCAACCACAACTTAGTGGTAGAGCTTTCGTAGAATACTTTCAACCACAACTTAGTGGTAGAGCTTTCGTAGAATACTTTCAACCACAACTTAGTGGTAGAGCTTTCGTAGAATACTTTCAACCATAACTTAGTGGTAGAGCTTTCGTAGAATACTTTCAACCATAACTTAGTGGTAGAGCTTTCGTAGAATACTTTCAACCATAACTTAATGGTAGAGCTTTCGTATAATACTTTCAACCATAACTTAGTGATAGAGCTTTCGTAGAATACTTTCAACCATAACTTA
>NW_013849234.1:0-370 GCF_000517525.1 Limulus polyphemus
AAAAATGTTTATAATTACATGTTCATAGAAAATACATTGTTCGCTACAGTATGCAGGAGGGTGTAGCTTAATACTGGAGAAAACAGGAGTTTATTCCGTACGAAATATAAATATTTTAACAATAACTATGCAAAGGTCAAACTAACCTTAACAGTTTGGATGAAGGCATACATAGTGTTTTAGTCAAATTTATAATGTTTAAACCAATTTGTTTTCCAAGTATACAGTTATGCTATATGGTGGATTTCAGTCAAGTAAACAAAGAACATTCATGTTTAGGAAAACAGGCTGTTTATTTCCTAGTTGTTCAGTCTCTCTCTCTCACACACACACACACACACACACACACACACACACACACACACACACA
>NW_013849235.1:0-366 GCF_000517525.1 Limulus polyphemus
ATCAATGCTGACTCCTTTTAAACTATTGCATATATTTGTTTAGAACTATCACACATAGCTATTCATGGACTATCTGCACATAACTAATGCTGACTCCATTTACACTATTGCAGATATTTGTTTAGAACTTTCACATATAGCTATTCATGGACTATCTGCACATAACTAATGCTGACTCCATTTACACTATTGCATATATTTGTTTAGAACTTTCACACATAGCTATTCATGGACTATATGCACATAATCAATGCTGACTCCATTTACACTATTGCAGATATTTGTTTAAAACTTTCACATATAGCTATTCATAGGACTATCTGCACATAACTAACGCTGACTCCATTTACACTATTGCATATATTT
>NW_013849236.1:0-369 GCF_000517525.1 Limulus polyphemus
ACAATAATATTTGCAACTCAGGACTAGTTAGGCACATCTGGACCTGGTTTCACTTTAACTGCCATTATTTAGACCACCCATATTCATGTTAATTAATGTGACACAACAGTAAGAAAATCAATGCAGATGAGTGTATATGCTGGTAAATCATGCTTATGAGCACCATATAAATTACTGGCTGTTGCTATATCACATTTAAAAACCCAATAGGTTTAACTACACGAACACTACAGGAGACAAGTCTGAAATTGCTCGAATGAAAATTACATACACTGTGGAGAAGGGTGTAATCATAACATAATATAAGCATAGAAGCTCAAAGGCTATATTTAATATTAAAGGTTTTGATAGAATGAGAAAACTTAATAT
>NW_013849237.1:0-451 GCF_000517525.1 Limulus polyphemus
GTCTTCTTATTGACAGTACACAGTATTGTTAAATCTTGTGTCTTCTGATTGAGAGTACACAGTATTGTTAAATCTTGTGTCTTCTTATTGACAGTACACAGTATCTTTAAATCTTTTGTCTTCTAATTGACATTTCACAGTATCGTTAAATCTTGTGTCTTCTTATTGACAGTACACAATATCGTTAAATCTTGTGTCTTCTTATTAACAGTACACAGTATCGTTAAATCTTGTGTCTTTTTATTGATAGTACACAGTATTGCTAAATCGTGTGTCTTCTTATTGACAGTACACAGTATCGTTAAATCTTGTGTCTTCTTATTGACAGTACACAGTATTGTTAAATCTTGTGTCTTCTTATTGAAAGTACAAGATTTAACGATACTGTGTGTCTTCTTATTGACAGTACACAGTATCGTTAAATCTTGTGTCTTTTATGGATAGTACACAG
>NW_013849238.1:0-933 GCF_000517525.1 Limulus polyphemus
ACCAAGGTTGACTTCAGTAGATCTCTTATCATAAGTTAACTTCATCGAATCAGCAGACGTTTCCAAGTTTGTACGCACCTGATGGTGAATATCATCCATCCTTTCCGATAACACTTTCACAAACTCTGACACATTCTCAGGCAACTCTTCATAAGGTGGGCGTCCTGTTAACAGATCCACTGGCAACCGAAGTTCCCGACCAAACATCAACTTTGCTGGAGTGTATCCAGTGGTTTCATGCTCTGCTGTCCTATAGGCCATCAATAGTGGAGGGAGTAAGACATCCCAGTCATCTTGGCGGTTATTACAAAACTTTGCCAATTCCTGTCTCAGTGTCCAGTTGTACTTTTTACAACGCCACTTCACCCACAGTCTGATGGGATGGTAAAGATGTGGAAGAATGGTGCAGAACATGCAGTACATGTTGTGCTAAAAGGGGACCCAAGCATAAGGGACGTGCGCCAATGAAGTTATATCAAGTTGGTGCACCAATGGAAAGAGTAGCCGTCGACATTGCCGGTCCTCTGCCCCAAACTCGTGCTGGAAACAAGTACATTTGTGTGGTGATGGATTATTTCACCAAGTGGCCAGAGGCATATGCAATACCAAATCAGGAAGCTACAACTGTAGCTTCGCTATTAGTGACTTCTTCTTCAGATTTGGTATGCCATATGAACTGCATTCAGATCAAGGCCGTAACTTTGAATCAGCTGTGTTCCAAGAATGCTGCAAGTTGTTTGGCATCCGAAAGACCAGGGTCTCATACCTATCCAATAAAATCTGTGTCGTAGGTGACTCAATGTTTTCTTAACTCCGAGATGTCCTCCTGTTACAGTATCATTGGATTGACGCAGCATAACTTCCCGTAACTTTCTCGGTATAACCGTTTGCCAGGTCGTCACTTTCCCATCTCCGGAGAAGAATATCATCTTC
>NW_013849239.1:0-814 GCF_000517525.1 Limulus polyphemus
AAATAAAACAGTCACTGGTATGTAGTTAAACAGTCACTGGTATGTAGTTAAACAGTCCCTGGTATGTAGTTAAACTTTTGTTAAATAAATAAAACAGTCACTGGTATGTAGTTAAACAGTCACTGGTATGTAGTTAAACTTTTGTTAAATAAATAAAACAGTCACTGGTATGTAGTTAAATAGTCACTGGTATGTAGTTAAACTTTTGTTAAATAAATTCCGGATCGGCGAGAATCCAATCACACAAAAACATTTTATTTTCAACCGAAAGTTTTACAGTAAAAGTGTCGATATTCACAACATCCGAACACCTGTACCTTTAGTCCGTGAGTAAAGACTTCTACGTCTAATTCTATTTTATTTTCAACTAATTAGACGTAGAGGTCTTTACTCACGGACTAAAGGTACAGGTGTTCGCTGTTGTGAATATCGACGCTTTTACTGTAAAAACTTTCTTGAAAATAAAATAGCCAACAGCAAACACCTGTACCTTTAGTCCGTGAGTAAAGACCTCTACGTCTAATTCTATTTTATTTTCAACCGAAAGTTTTACAGTAAAAGCGTCGATATTCACAACATCCGAACACCTGTACCTTTAGTCCGTGAGTAAAGACTTCTACGTCTAATTCTATTTTATTTTCAACTGAAAGTTTTTACAGTAAAGCGTCGATATTCACAACATCCGAACACCTGTACCTTTAGTCCGTGAGTAAAGACCTCTACGTCTAATTCTATTTTATTTTCAACCGAAAGTTTTTACAGTAAAAGCGTCGATATTCACAACATCCGAACACCTGTACCTTTAGTCCGTGAG
>NW_013849240.1:0-371 GCF_000517525.1 Limulus polyphemus
ATTTTTTTTTTAGTGATTATAGTAAAGCACTTAACAATTTTTATTTAATTAAATAATACACCAAAGAATATAGAGTAATAACATGCAAAAAGTAGACAAATTCATTTACTTCTAAAACTTTTTCTGGCTTTCTAACTATGTGACAAGAGCCATTAGAAATTCATCCAAACTAGTCATTAACTTTCCCACAGGAATGATGCTGCTACTCAGAGTGAGATTGATGGTTATCTGTTCAAAACAGAATGTTATACAATATGTCATTTGATAGATGAAAACCATGACTTTCTATTGGTTATAAATAATATATAATGAAACATAAGAGAGAACTATCAACCAATTGTAAAAGAAAGAATGTGACAGGTGGGTGTGGC
>NW_013849241.1:0-370 GCF_000517525.1 Limulus polyphemus
GTGTAGATAACTGAATTCTACTAGATAACCTACACGGCATATGTCATCACTGGAGTGTAGATAACTGAATTCTACTAGATAACCTACACGGCATATGTCATCACTGGAGTGTAGATAACAGCCCTTTTTGTCCTCTCCGATGGACCAGGACGACCCAGACGCTGCTCAGTTGTTTCCTTGTCGTGTTTCCTGAACTGCACGGTGATTCTGTTGACTGCCGAAAGCGGAATTCCCAAGTTCTGTGAAATTTTCCGCTGACTTATTCCACCATCTGCTTGACCAACTATCCTTCCTCTAACAAAATCTGACAATTCGAGAGAACCTTAAGTTCTAGGCATGTTGTAGCACAAGATAATTAGTGTGCGGACCA
>NW_013849242.1:0-371 GCF_000517525.1 Limulus polyphemus
GTTTTTGAAACTATATTCTATATAATATCAAAACCTGCTTATCAAATATAATGTTTTTGAGACTATATTATGAATAATAACAAAACCTGCTTGTCAATTATAGTATTTTTGAGAGTATATTCTATATAATACCAAAACCTGCTTATCATATATAATGTTTTTGAGACTATATTATGTATAATACCAAAACCTGCTTGTCAATTATAGTGTTTTTTGAGAGTATATTATAAATAATACCAAAACCTGCTTATCAAATATAGTGTTTTGGAGACTATATTCTATATAATACCAAAACCTGCTTATCAAATATAGTGTTTTTGAGACTATATTCTATATAATACCAAAACCTGCTTATCAAATATAGTGTTTTT
>NW_013849243.1:0-257 GCF_000517525.1 Limulus polyphemus
ATCGTATAACATTGTTCTTATGTTATTGTTTGTATCATATAAAATTGTTCTTGTGTTATAGTTAAGTATTGTATAATATTGTTCCTGTGTTATATTTTATCGTATAACATTGTTCTTATGTTTTAGTTTGTATCTTATAACATTGTTCTTGTATTATAGTTTGTATCTTGTAACATCGTTCTTGTGTTATAGTTAGTATCGTATAATATTGTTCTTGTGCTATAATTTGGATCTTATAACATCGTTCTTGTGTTATT
>NW_013849244.1:0-372 GCF_000517525.1 Limulus polyphemus
CTGTGGGGAGGGGATGAGGGGGGCTTTCCTTAGCAAATAGGTGGTCCAAATGTTTATTAAAATAAGGTACCATGACGAAATTACAAATATGTTATGAGCTTCTAAAGAGTAGTGTTATGATTTTTTTTTCTCTTAAAGTATTGTTACGTCTCCGTTCGTTAATTGATTTTCCGTAACTTCGTTCCGACGAAATTTTAGCGACACAAGTCCTTACTTAATAAAACTGGTTTATTCTTTCTGAATATAACTTTACCGATACACTTATTTTCAACAGTCGCGCTAAAACAAACGCTATAACGAACTTCAACAATACTTTCTGACTGCAATTCAATTACTCACTACCTACACACATACATTGTCACGTCACGCAGT
>NW_013849245.1:0-370 GCF_000517525.1 Limulus polyphemus
TTCACGAATCTTGGTCAAAGTCATGATACTTCCCTTAATTACAGCATCTAGTTTTTCACGAATCTTGGTCAAAGTCACGACACTTCCCTTAATTACAGCATCTAGTTTTTCACGCATCTTGGTCAAAGTCACGACACTTCCCTTAATAACAGCATCTAGTTTTTCACGCATCTTGGTCAAAGTGTCATGATACTTCTCTTAACAACAGAATCTAGTTTTTCACGCATCTTGGTCAAAGTCATGATACTTCCCTTAATTACAGCATCTAGTTTTTCACGAATCTTGGTCAAAGTCATGATACTTCCCTTAATTACAGCATCTAGTTTTTCACGAATCTTGGTCAAAGTCACGACACTTCCCTTAATTACAG
>NW_013849246.1:0-369 GCF_000517525.1 Limulus polyphemus
TATCTTACTACATCATTATATCTCAGTGTTACATTCTACTACATCATTATATCTCAGTGTTACATTTTACTACATCATTACGTGTCAGTGTTACATTCAACTACATCATTACGTGTCAGTGTTACATCCTACTACATCATTACGTGTCAGTTACATTCTACTGCATCATTACGTGTCAGTGTTACATCCTACTGCATCATTACGTATCAGTGTTACATTCTACTACATCATTACATCTCTGTTACATCCTACTACATCATTACGTGTTGGCGTTACATTCTATTACATCATTACATGTCAGTTACATCTTACTATATCATTACGTGTTGGCGTTACATCCTACTACATCATTACATGTCAGTTATATCT
>NW_013849247.1:0-368 GCF_000517525.1 Limulus polyphemus
GTCATGTGACTCGCTGACGCAACATTATCTATAAAATTTCCCCGACACTGGACAAAGTAATATTTTCAGTAATAATTTATTTATTTTAATAAATGTTGGCGCGTGTTGCACAGAGGAGTCACTAAGTACTTAAAATATTCGAGGCTCAGGCCCATAGGCGCAGGAATTTTCGGCATTTCATTATGATATTGTTACGACAGCGGGGGCCACGTGACCCTAGTAACACGTCATATTCTCGAAGGTTCCTGTGTCTCGAGAGGTTACTAGATGTACGGTATTCTTGCATATAAGACTGCCAAGAACTGACGGCAACAATGTAATGTGTAATTGAACTGCGGACAGAGAGACGTATTGTTGAGTCGAGCACG
>NW_013849248.1:0-369 GCF_000517525.1 Limulus polyphemus
CTGAAATGTCCTGGATCATAATAACGCCAAAGCCTGTTGGCATGCACCACCTTTGGCTTACCTCGCCGACAACATTTTATCCGGAAAGTCACGTCTAAGAGACGATCCAATATGTCATATGGGCCTTCCCATGGAGACGACAACTTAGGAGACTTCCCTTTGGTCTTCCTGGGATTATACAACTACACCTTGTCTCCTGGTACAAAGCTGACTTCAATAGATCTCTTATCATAACATAGCTTCATGGAATCAGCAGACGTTTTCAAGTTTGAACGCACTTGATGATGAATATCATCCATCCTTTCAGATAACACTTTCACGAACTCTGACACATTTTCAGGCAACTCTTCATAAGGTGGGCGTCCTGTT
>NW_013849249.1:0-370 GCF_000517525.1 Limulus polyphemus
GACGTTTTCATAGTGCCAGTCATAAGATTATGATGATGTGAGGTGATGTGATGCCTAATCGAAATATAATGTTAAGCTTGGTTATACGTTTTACTTAAATCTATATATATTACTAAATAAAGGTCACTAAGTTATTAATGTATTTTTTGAGTAAATACTTAATAGTTCTTTACGTAGCCTCGATCTTCACATTAAGGTGCTCAGATTCAGAATATTAAAACCTTCAGAATCGATTTAGTAAATAAAGCAACTTTAAAATGAACGCTAGTAACTGTTATCTTATTTCAACAATCTTTACTCAGTTAAGCCAACATCAAATTGTTATTAATTAATGCTTCCTTTCAAGAAAGTTGTCATAACTTAATTAAAA
>NW_013849250.1:0-364 GCF_000517525.1 Limulus polyphemus
CAAAACCATATAAAAATGTTGTTGAATTTCAGAGTAAAATAAAAATATTGTTGAACAACAAAATCAAATAAAAATATTGTTGAATATCAGAGTAAAATAAAAATATTGTTGAACAACAAAATCAAATAAAAATATTGTTGAATATCAGAGTAAAATAAAAATGTTGTTCAATTACAAAGTCAAATAAAAATATTGTTCAATACCAAAATCAATTAAAATATTGTTGAATAACAAAGTCAAATAAAAATGTTGTTCAATACCAAAATCAAATAAAAATGTTGTTGAATTTCAGAGTAAAATAAAAATATTGTTGAACAACAAAGTCAAATAAAAATATTGTTCAATACCAAAACCAAATAAAAAT
>NW_013849251.1:0-370 GCF_000517525.1 Limulus polyphemus
TATGCCCATTCCAAAGTTGAGTGTAATGTTATGATAATGTATATGAATATACTATAGATAACTTTGAAACCAAATTTTGATCTATAACCCACATTACATTTAAACGTATTCCGATAATTATAAACGGTGTTGGGTAGTATGTTCATTACTAACCTTTAAGCTAAAAAACATTGAGATTCGAGGTTGGAGTAAGGGGTAAATCATTGTACCTTCTAGGGGGGATATGCATCCTACTAGTTAGAGCTAAAGTACAAGCTGATAATCGCGTTGGAGCTTATTTCACGTTGCTCAAAATATAAGCCCCAAGTGGCACAGCGGCATGTCTACGGACTTACAACGCTAGAATCCGGGTTTCGATACCCGTGGTGGG
>NW_013849252.1:0-370 GCF_000517525.1 Limulus polyphemus
GACCTGCAGTACATGTTGTGCCAAAAGGGGACCCAAGCATAAGGGACGTGCTCCAATGAAGTTATATCAAGTAGGCACACAAATGGAAAGAGTAGCCATTGACATTGCTGGTCCTTTGCCTCAAACTCATGCTGGAAATAAGTACATTTGTGTGGTGATGGATTATTTCACCAAGTGGCCTGAGGCATATGCAGATCAAGGCCGTAACTATGAATCAGCTGTGTTCCATGAATGCTGCAAGTTGTTTGGCATATGAATAACCAGGACAATGCCACTCCACCCACAGTGTGATGGGATGGTAGGAAAGTACAATTTGACACTGGGACAGGAATTGGCAAGGTTTTGTAATAGCAACCAATATGACTGGAAT
>NW_013849253.1:0-622 GCF_000517525.1 Limulus polyphemus
ATGTTGGTCTAATAACTACTATTAACTACATGTTGGTCTATTACCTATTATTAACTACATGTTGGTTTAATAATTATTATTAACTACATTTTAGCCTAATAACTACTATTAACTAAATGTTGGTCTATTACCTATTATTAACTACATGTTGTTTTAATAACTATTATTAACTACATGTTGGTCTAATAACTACTATTAAACTAAATGTTGGTCTAATAATACTATTAACCAAAATGTTGGTCTAATAACTATTATTAACTACATGTTGGTCTAATAACTATTATTAAATAAAAGTTGGTCTAATAATTACTATTAACTACATGTTGGTCTTATAACTACTATTAACTAAATGTTGGTCTAATAACTGCTATTAACTACATGTTGGTCTAATAACTACTATAGTTGGTCTAATAACTACTATTAACTAAATGTTGGTCTAATAACTACTATTAACTACATGTTGGTCTAATAAATACTATTAACTAAATGTTGGTCTAATAACTATTATTAACTACACGTTGGTCTAATAACTACTATTAACTAAATGTTGGTCTAATAACTATTATTAATTAAATGTTGGTCTAATAACTACTATTAACTAAATGCTTGGTCTAATAACTAC
>NW_013849254.1:0-370 GCF_000517525.1 Limulus polyphemus
GTAACTAGAGTTACACATAGGTGTTCATGGAGTAGTTGTACCATGTGAGGCTAAAGATGAGTATGGTGGTTATAAATTCGGTAAAAAGAGTTACTCCTAGGTGTTCATGGAGTGGTTCTACCAAGTAAGGCTAAAGAAGAGTATGTTGGTTATAAATTCAGTAACTATAGTTACTCCTAGGTGTTCGTGGAGTAGTTGTACCAAGTAAGGCTAAAGATGAGTATGGTGGTTATAAATTCGGTAACAAGAGTTACACCTAAGTGTTCATGGAGTAGTTGAACCAAGTAAGGCTAAAGATGAATTTGGTGGTTACAAATTCGGTAACAAGAGTTACACCTAAGTGTTCATGGAGTAGTTATACCAAGTAAGG
>NW_013849255.1:0-369 GCF_000517525.1 Limulus polyphemus
CCTCTTTGTACTCTTATGTATAAAATCTTTATAGATTTGATACTACTAACTTTTAATATAGTATGTATATCTTCATAAAATTTGGCAGTCTTTCAGTAAACATTATTATAAGTCTTTCACATAAAAAGATTTGTCCATGAATATGTATCGATTATTTGTTTTGAATAGTCCATGTGCAAAGTGATTTTCATGTTAAGATCAAAAATACTTTTCTTCATTTCCAAAATCTGAGATTTGATTTGGATATTCTCTAAAACCTCCTAAATACATTTCAGATGTTTGTTTTCACTAAACTTTTATATTTTATCTGTTATTTTCTCTACCATAACTCTATACAATGTTGGTCAATTTGACCAACCTTGTAACCAC
>NW_013849256.1:0-369 GCF_000517525.1 Limulus polyphemus
GAAAGATTACAGCAGTGGCAAGAAAACCTACAACAATGGCAGTTCGAACAGTAAAATAAACAAGAGATTACAGCAGTTCTTGGAGAAAAATAACATAAACAAGAAGAACGAGAAAAGAAACAAGAAGAGAGACTACAGCAGTGGCAACTGGAACAAGAAAAGAAACAAGTACAAATGGAAAACATTAGTAAATTTAAAAGCAAACTAGATACATTAAAGGACGATCTATTGTCTTTCACACAAGGAGTGATCCAGTGCGAAGGAAGAAACAGGAATTCGATGGGAAGGCACCGGGCAATTTGAGCTACTGGCAGAGATGAATAGATGGACAGAAGAGCAGAAAGCTGTATATCTGGCAACGAGTTTGAA
>NW_013849257.1:0-370 GCF_000517525.1 Limulus polyphemus
ACCAATGAGGCTATAACTATATAAGAAAGTATCTAATAATATAGCGTCGGTATTAGAGTTGTATAAGAAAGCCATCAATGATAATAAATGCGTATAAAAAACAACCAACTGTATGGCGTGGTACTAGAATCGTATTAGAAAGCAACTAATTACATACTGTTAGTGCTACAGCCGTATAAGTAAACAAGTAATAATATATTGTTTTGCTAGAGCCATGTAAAAGAACAACCAATGGTATAGGTTCGATTCTAGAGCCATATAAAAATTGTTTGTTTGTAATTAAGCACAAAGCTACACACTGGGCTATCTGTGCTCTGCCCACCACGGGTAACGTTGTAAGTCCGCAGATATACCGCTGTGACGCACTCGT
>NW_013849258.1:0-366 GCF_000517525.1 Limulus polyphemus
CACACAGGATCACCTACAAAATAATAATATTTTCAAAGAATAGTAAACTTACTATCTTCGCAACGTAGTTAGCACACAGGATCACCTACAAAATAGTAATATTTTCAAAGAATAGTAAACTTACTATCTTGCTATGTCACCACTAGGTAAAAAATAACAGGCTTACTATCTTGTTATGCCACCACTAGGTAAAAATACAGGCCTACTATCTTGTTATGCTATCACCAGGTAACGAATGACAGCCTCATTATCTTCTTATATCACCACTAGGTAAAGAATAGTAGACGTACTATCTTGTTATACCATCACTAGGTAAAAATAACAGACTTACTATCTGGTTATGTCAGCATTAGATGAAAACAACAG
>NW_013849259.1:0-366 GCF_000517525.1 Limulus polyphemus
AAGTCTTAGTTTAGATTATAACTGTACGTCTTCACGATCACCAGAAGAATAGAACCAAGTTAAATACATCAGAAGTCTTAGTTTAGATTATAACTGTACGTCTTCACGATCACCAAAAGAATAGAACCAAGTTAAATACATCAGAAGTCTTAGTTTAGATTATAACTGTACGTCTTCACGATCACCAAAAGAATAGAACCAAGTTAAATACATCAGAAGTCTTAGTTTAGATTATAACTGTACGTCTTCACGATCACCAGAAGAATAGAACCAAGTTAAATACATCAGAAGTCTTAGTTTAGATTATAACTGTACGTCTTCACGATCACCAAAGAATCGAGCCAAGTTTAATACATCAGAAGTCTT
>NW_013849260.1:0-522 GCF_000517525.1 Limulus polyphemus
CTGGTTTAATGTTTTGTAAGGTTCTAAAGTATACAATGAACAAGATTCCATAAACCCAATACTTTAGAACCTTACAAAACATTAAACCAGAGACTACCAATACAATGAACAAGGTTCGTAAACCCAATACTTTGGAACCTCACAAAACATTAAACCAGAGACTACCAATACATGAACAAGATTCGTAAACCCAATACTTTAGAACCTTACAAAACATTAAACCAGAGATTACCAATACATTGAACAAGGTTCCATAAACCCAGTACTTTAGAACCTTACAAAACATTAAACCAGAGACTACCAATACATGAACAAGATTCCGTAAACCCAATACTTTAGAACCTTATAAAACATTAAACCAGAGACTACCAATACATGAACAAGATTCCGTAAACCCAATTGGTAGTCTGGTTTAATGTTTTGTAAGGTTCTAAAGTATTGGGTTTACGAACCGAACCTTTTGTAAGGTTCTAAAGTATTGGGTTTACCCATTAAACCAGAGACTACCAATACAGTGAACAA
>NW_013849261.1:0-370 GCF_000517525.1 Limulus polyphemus
CGTGGGATCAACTCTGTAAAGTCATTAGACTAACTAATATTTACTTTAGAAGCTGACCACCTTTTATTTAATGTTTATTACACTGACAATAAAATATACACGCTGCTGTACGGTACAGCAGAGCATAATCAATGCAACAATACACATATCAGCATAATTAATGCAACAATAAACATATCAACATAATTAATGCAACAATAACATATCAGCATAATTAATGCAACGATAAACATATGTGCATAATACAATACCCATCTGTACAAAATTAATACAGCAATAAACATACGTAAATAAGTAATACAACAATAAACATACCCACATAAGCAATACAACAATAAACATACCCACATAAGCAATACAACAATATATA
>NW_013849262.1:0-496 GCF_000517525.1 Limulus polyphemus
GGTCGTTACTACCCTCAAGTGGATTTAAGATTAGTTTTTAAATCCACATCACGCATAAAAAATTTCTTCCCTACTAAAGATCTCCTCCCCATTCCTTATTGTTCTTGGCTTGTCTATCTTTACACGTGTTGGAGACTGTAAGGCCTCCTATATTGGCAAAACTAAATGCCATTTAAACCTCAGAGCCTATGAACATATGGTAATTTCCACTAAAATGCAAAATTGAATAACCCCTGTCTTTCCTCTATATGCCAACACAGTGAAGAAACAGGACATCAGCTATACTATCAAATTTCTCTATCCTCTGCAAGTCTAACACTGACCTGGAATTACTGATTAAAGAAACCCTCCACATCAAACAGCACTCTCCAACTCTGAACAACATGCAGTCTTCATTTAAATTATACATTTTTTAATATGTTCGTATTACTGATTTTTTCGTTTTTTTTTCTTTTTGTTGTGTTTTCTTGCTGTAGTTTCTCCCCTTGATTACTGT
>NW_013849263.1:0-370 GCF_000517525.1 Limulus polyphemus
CCAGATCCCTCATTGCCATACATTCTGGATTGTGATGCTTGTAATGTCGGAATTGGAGGAGTGTTGTCTCAGAAAGTGGGCGAAAACGAACATGTGGTGGCCTACTTCAGTAGGGTGTTAAGTAGACCAGAGAGGAACTGCTGTGTAACACGGAGGGAACTCCTTGCTATAGTAAAGAGTCTGACATATTTCCATCCTTACCTCAATGGTGCAAGGTTTACCATTAGGACAGACCATGCTGCGTTACGCTGGTTAAGATAATTAAAGAACCCAGAGGGACAACTAGCACGTTGGATTGGAAAAATAGACCAGTATAATTATAATACTGAATACAGAGAAGGAAAATCCCATGGTAATGCTGATGGACTGA
>NW_013849264.1:0-499 GCF_000517525.1 Limulus polyphemus
ATAAATAAAAGCGTTGTTCTATATTAAATGGTGCCTGCAGCTCTTTTATTATAAAAAAGTATAAAGTAGTATTCTCTATAAATAAAAGCGTTGTTCTATATTAAATGGTGCCTGCAGCTCTTGTATTTCTAACGTTTTGTAGTTAGGCCTTCTTACGAACGTTCATGTTGTCAGAAACTCTGATGATTAAAATTGCTCTGTGAAGATTTGAAGACTAAACCTTAGTGATAAAGAAATACTGCGTTAGCAGGTTGTGTTTATTTATTAATATTAGTGTTTGGTGATGTATAGTCTGTGATGAATGCATTTCACTCGACCTCGAATGTTATTATCATTGCAGTCATTTATCATGGAAGGAAACATTTTAAAATAGAATACACGTTAGATCACACTCGTCACGAGCTGTGGAGGATTGTGCCTCTGACAATATAAATTATTAAAAAAGCAACTAGAATACACGTTAGATCACACTCGTCACGAGCTCTGGAGGATTGTGCCT
>NW_013849265.1:0-368 GCF_000517525.1 Limulus polyphemus
TCAATAAGAAGACACAAGATTTAACGATACTGTGTACTGTCAATAAGAAGACACAAGATTTATAAATACTGTGTACTATCAATAAGAACACAAACGATTTAACAATACTGTGTACTGTCAATAAGAAGACAAAAGATTTAACAATAATGTGTCCTGTCATTAAGAAGACAGAAGATTTAACGATACTGTGTACTGTCAATAAGAAGAAACAAGATTTAACGATACTGTGTACTGTCAAAAGAAGACACAAGATTTAAATATACTGTGTTCTGTCAATAAGAAGACACAAGATTTAACGATACTGTGTACTGTCAATAAGAAGACACAATATTTAACTATACTGTGTACTGTCAATAAGGAAGACACAA
>NW_013849266.1:0-369 GCF_000517525.1 Limulus polyphemus
GAACAAAGTTGCCAGAAATTACAGTACGTTTGTGGCCCAACAAACATTATCATCCTAACCGTTCACTCAGCTATTTGAATGGCTTAAGAGACTGATCAACTATTATACCAAGATCCCTTTCTTTCATGACACTGTTAATGTTATTCCCAATCAATATATACTTATAATTGAAATTATGATAACCCACATGCATTATCTTTGATTTACTAGTAATTAAAAATAATTTGCCATTTATATCCCCACATCACTAAATTATCTAAATCCTTTTGTAAAGCAGCAGCGTCCTCTTCACAGCTAGCAATACCCAAGACCTTAATGTCATCAGCAAATTTAAGTAATTTATTGACCTATTTCTTCACCTATGTCATT
>NW_013849267.1:0-947 GCF_000517525.1 Limulus polyphemus
CGGTAAAAAACATAGGCTATAGCCTCTGGTTTTTAGTGAAAATATGATTTTTTTTTAGGAAAATGGAAAAAAGTGTTTTTTTGACGAAAACTAATAGAAAAATATCCGATAGTGCTTATTTCGTCGGAAACCTCAAAATTGAGACATTATTGCATAGACGAAAAACGTTATGTCACTATAAATGCCAAGAGTAAATAAACTTTCGCTAACCCAGAGTAAAAACAATCCAAAAGGTGGAGTTTATTTGATAAGAAGACGTCATGGCCTTTTACATGTTGGAATTTTGTTTGGATGATGTTATTCTTAAAGCTCTTCCTTGTTTATAATATAATTGAAGACAAAAAAAAACAAATGCAAAGTAGACACTATCCTAAAATAGAGATCCTTTTATCAAAATTCCCATTAGTTATTTCATAATCTCTTATCCAAATTTCTAATGGGGATTTTGATAAAAGTATCTCTATTTTGAAAGTCTTACTTCAAGGGCATCTTTGTATTGAAATATGAAGAAAAACAATTTTTTCATAAATTTCGGAAAAAAAATGGGCTATAGCCAGTGACATGACGTTTTTCGTCAATGCTATTATGTCTCAATTTTGAGTTCTCAGACGAAATAAGCACTATCGGATATTTTTCTATTAATTTTGCATAAAAACAAAACACTTTTTTTCATTTTCCAAAAAAAAATCATATTTTCACCAATAAATGCCAAAAAAATAAACTTTCGCTAACCCACAGTAAAAACAATTCAAAAGGCGGAGTTTATTTGATAAGAAGACGTCATGGCCTTTCATATGTTGGAATTTTGTTTGAATGATGTTATTCTTAAAGCTCTTCTTTGTTGATAATATAATTGAAGACAAAAAACAACAACAGGAAAGTCGACACTAACCGAAATTTGGATAAGAGATTATGAAATAACTAATGGGAATTTTGATAAAAGGATC
>NW_013849268.1:0-370 GCF_000517525.1 Limulus polyphemus
GCAGTTAATCATAGATAAAAATTGTATCAAGCTTAGTCAGAGCACAGCATAGGCAGTGCAATCAAACACTGATAAAATTATAAAACTTGTATAAAGGCTAATGAGAGCATAGCATAGGCAGTGCAATCAAACACTGATAAAATTATAAAATGTGTATAAAGGCTAGTGAGAGCATAGTAGTATAAGTAGTGCAATCTAACACTTACATTGTTTTTTAAAATTCTTGTTTTAAAATAATATTGTTATGTATCTGCTTGTTTTTTTAATTTCCTGTAGAAATTATTTCCGAGGAAATTCAGCGATACAAGTCCATTCTTGGTTAAACCAATTTATTCTTTCTCGATACAAACTTTTAGTACACAGTAATTCC
>NW_013849269.1:0-369 GCF_000517525.1 Limulus polyphemus
GTTATCAAACAATGACTAAGAAAACACTGACTCTGCGACTTCAACAATCAAAGATTTCAACGTCGTTATCAAACAATGACTAAGAAAACACTGACTCTGCGACTTCAACAATCAAAGATTTCAACGTCGTTATCAAACAATGACTAAGAAAACACTGACTCTGCGACTTCAACAATCAAAGATTTCAACGTCGTTATCAAACAATGACTAAGAAAACACTGACTCTGCGACTTCAACAATCAAAGATTTCAACGTCGTTATCAAACAATGGCTAAGAAAACACTGACTCTGCGACTTCAACAATCAAAGATTTCAACGCTGTTATCAAACAATGGCTAAGAAAACACTGACTCTGCGACTTCAACAATC
>NW_013849270.1:0-370 GCF_000517525.1 Limulus polyphemus
TTTCCAGCATTGAGCTTTCTTGTGCTCAGGTTTGTTACAGTGCCAGCAAAGTTCCTCAAGCCTCTCTGAAAGCTGACCCTTTCTTACCTTGAATCCTGATGACTGTACCAACCTTGGTACCTCTGTGCTGGACTTAACATAGAACTCGAATTCAAGAGCTCTGGCAATTGCATCCTGCATAGTAGAGGGGTGTGCTTGCTTTACTTGTATCTTCAGTTGTGGACTCTCCAAGGCATCTACAAACTAATCCCTCAGCAACAACTTGAGGACATTGGGTGGTGCAGTTGGGTAGGCCTTGTGTGCCATACTTTCCAAATCCTGTGCCAGCTCTTGCAGGTTCTCCCCCTTAGCACGGACTCTAGTCCTAAAC
>NW_013849271.1:0-371 GCF_000517525.1 Limulus polyphemus
TTAGGTTTAACTCAAGTTACCGAAGTTATAACCCCATACTTATATTTAGCGTTATTTGTCACAACAACTCTACGAACACCTAGATTTAACTCTAGTTATCGTATTTGTAACAACCATACTCATCTGTAGCGTTATTTGGTACAACAACTCCATGAACATTTAGGTGTAACTCTAGTTACAGAATTTATAACCACCATATTCATATTTAGCCTTACTTGGTACAACTACTCCATTCTGCTGTACCGTACATCAGCCTCGGGAGCTATAATTGTGATTAACGCTTATTAATCGGAAAACTTTAGATATTTGACCAGGAACGTTTATAAATTTCGAACATTATAAATCATTTAACTTCAGTGGTTTCACATCGG
>NW_013849272.1:0-370 GCF_000517525.1 Limulus polyphemus
GGATATCAAAATTAATACAGTATCAGTTATTAGTAACTGGATATAAAAATTATTACAGTGTCAGTTATTAGTAGCTGGATATCAAAATTACTACAGTGTCAGTTGTTAGTAACTGGATATCAAAATTACTACAGTGTCAGTTGTTAGTAATTGGATATCAAAATTATTACAGTGTCAGTTATTAAAAACTGGATATAAAAATTAATTCAATATCAGTTATTACTAACTGGATATCAAAATTACTACAGTGTCAGTTATTAGTAACTGGATATCAAAATTAATACAGTATCAGTTATTAGTAACTGAATATCAAAATTACTACAATGTCAGTTGTTAGTAACTGGGTATCAAAATTATTACATTGTCAGTT
>NW_013849273.1:0-871 GCF_000517525.1 Limulus polyphemus
CTCTAGTTACAGAATTTATAACCACCATACTCATCTTTAGCCTTACTTGATAAATAACGCTAAAGATGAGTATGGAGTTACACATTCAGTAACTAGAGTTACACCTAGGTGTTCAAAGAGTAGTTGTTAGGTGTTCGTGGAGTTGTTGAACCAAATAACGCTAGTTGTACCAAAAAAGGCTAAAGATGAATATCGTGGATAAAAATTCGGTAACTAGAGTTACACCTAAGAGTACGTAGAGTTGTTATACCAAGTAAGGCTAAAGATGAATATGGTGGTTGTAAATTCGGTAACTAGATTTACACCTAGGTGTTCGCGGAGTTGTTGTACCAAGTAAGGTTAAAGATGAGTATGGTGGTTATAAATTTGGTAACTAGAGTTTCACCTAGGTGTTTATGGAGTAGTTGTACCAAGTAAGGCTAAAGATGAATATGGTGGTTATAAATTCGGTAACTAGAGTTATACTTAGGTATTCCTTTAGTTGTTGTACCAAATAACGCTACAGATGAGTATGGTGGTTACAAATTCAGTCACCTAGGTGTTCATGGAGAACTCTAGTTACCGAATTTATAACCACCATAGATGAGTATGTTGGTTACAAATTCGGTAACTAGAGTTACAGCTAGGTGTTTATGGAGTAGTTGTACCGAGTAGAACTAAAGATGAATATGGTGGTTATAAATTCGGTAACTAAAGTTACACCTTGGTGTTCGTGGAGTTGTTGTACCAAGTAAGGCTAAAGATGAACCAAATAACACTAACTTGTAAACTAGAGTTACACCTAGGTGTTCGTAGAGTTGAACCGAATTTGTAACCAACATACTCATCTTTAGCATTATTTCGTACAACAACTCCACGAATACCTAGGTGT
>NW_013849274.1:0-371 GCF_000517525.1 Limulus polyphemus
GAACGCCATCTTCAAGCTTCAACTGGTCCCATTGTCTTTGTCACAGGGCTTAAGCTAGACACCTTCTCCCAAGCAGGGTGCAAGACACATGCTTTTAGAAAATCAATTATTGGCTTCAAATCTTGATCTTTTTCCTGCTCTGTTTTAATATCTATATTTGGTTCCACTTCACCATCATCAACTCTTTCAGTCGGCTTGACTTCAGCTTGATGACATCTGGTTACTTCAACCTCTCTTTTGCAGCAATGTCTGCAGTCATTTTTTCAGGGTCTTAGGCTCAGTCCCTCGACATTTCCATGAGATTTTCCTTCTCTGTATTCAATATCATAATTATACTGATCTATCTTTCTGATCCAACTTACTAGTTGTCC
>NW_013849275.1:0-370 GCF_000517525.1 Limulus polyphemus
CCAAGTATTGTGTTGTTTCTTGTGGTAGAGCAAATAGGATTTTAGGTTGTATCTATAGAAGTATTGAGTATAAGTCTAAAGAGGTTATAATTTCATTGTACAGGTCACTGGTTAGGCGACATTTGGAAAATTGTGTTCAGTCTTGAGCTCCTTACCTTAGGAAAGACATTGAATTGTTGGAAAGAGTTCAGAGAAGGGTTACTAGAATTGTGTCTGGGATGGAAGGGTTGTCATACGAAGAGAGGCTGAAATCTCTCAAATTGTTTTCTCTTGAAAAAAGAAGAGTTAGAGGGGGATCTGATTGAGGTGCTTAATATTGTAAAGGGAACTGATAGTGTTCATATATCATCTTTTTTTATATTTAACAGTG
>NW_013849276.1:0-373 GCF_000517525.1 Limulus polyphemus
TTTGTCTAGGACTGAGATATTGTTTTTGGCGATTAATATTCGCATAGAGAATCCAATTTTCACCACCGGTGACAATTCTGTCCAAAAATGGTTTGCGCGCATTACGCGCTGAAAGAAACGAAGCAACGTTCATACGTTGGAAACGATTATCATTGGAGAGCTCGTGAGGCACCCAAGCACCTTCTTTATGGAGTTTTTCCCACATTCCTTAGAAGTGTTTCATGAGAGACATGCAATTTCGGGGCCATTTCACGAGTGTGTTGCCTTGGGTTTGACTCAACAAGCGTCTTCAGAGCATCAATATCAGTTCCAATATGTCGGCCACTGCCATCACAGTTTTTAAGGCCAAAGTCACCTGAACAAAATTTGCTGA
>NW_013849277.1:0-370 GCF_000517525.1 Limulus polyphemus
AAAATGACTGCACAGTAATACAACACTGTGTGTATAATACTCACTGGGACAACAGTCGGGATCTCAACTGTCAAACAAATTCTCTTCCATTTTAAAAGGCTTTAATGCGGAAGCTCTAAACCTCTGTAATATAACCTTCACTTTCTGTTATTGGAAAGTTATGGCTCACCTTGCCCAATAACATTATCTAAGATCTACAAAATAATGATTATAAATGTATTGTAATGTGTATTGTCACAATGTCACACCTATTAGTTAAATAATTCATAAAATACTTGTAAATGAATAGCCTACAAACACTAAATACACAGCATTCAACAGTGTTAACCATAAACATGAACATCAGCAACACAGAGAAACAGTGTTTTGG
>NW_013849278.1:0-370 GCF_000517525.1 Limulus polyphemus
ATTATAACCATGAACTTTTGGAACTTTGATTCCAAAATTTCTCATCAAACTATCATATGACAACAATAAACATAAGGTGAAAGGTCAGAAGGTTAGAATTTCAAAGAATTCTCAACAATCATCATAAAATGTACAGCTTTGACGTAGTCTCCATGTATACAAAGATAACGAAAGACGAAGCAACAAACCTAGCTCTAGAAATGATATCCCAAAATTCTGACAAATTGCATTAAAACCTGAGCTTGGAAATTTTGGAAGACTTGTTTTACTTTGTACTGAATATATTGTTACGTATCTGCTTATTAGATAATTACCCATAAAATTTCTATCCCGAGAAACTTCGGCGATACGAGTTATTTCTTAATTAAAA
>NW_013849279.1:0-370 GCF_000517525.1 Limulus polyphemus
TTGACACAATTTTTATGTAGTTAAGTGTCATTGCCTTAACTAATAGCCAAATATAAAAGATGTGTTAAGTTTCTGTATTTATCATATTTTTTTCAATAACCAGGTATTTAAACAAGTAATAGGAGTTCCAATGGGAGCTAACTATTCTATTTGTTTAGCAAATTTATATCTTTATTTTTATTAGAATAGGTTTATTGAAAATTTTATAAACCCGGAAATTTTTACTTTAACTTATAGATACGTATATAAATTAATTAGAGTAAATAATCCTGAGAAATATTATTTTATTAACACTGTTTATCCGGTATAATTATAAATTGGAAATACTTCAATTTCGGACATAGAGACACGTTATTTTGATCTAGAAATT
>NW_013849280.1:0-786 GCF_000517525.1 Limulus polyphemus
AAGTATTAGTGTGTTTGTGTTGGCTATATTAAAACAGATATTGGTTTGTAGTACTATAGTGTTTGTGTTGGCTATATTAAATGAGATATTTGTATGTAGTACTATAGTGTTTGTGTTGGCTGTATTAAATCAGATATTTTTTGTAGTAGTATAGTGTTTGTGTTGGGTATATTAAATCAGATATTTGTTTGTAGTACTACAGTGTTCGTGTTGGCTATATTAAATCAAATATTTGTTTGTAGTGTTATAGTGTAATATTAGAGTGTTCGTGTTGGCTATATTAAAACAGATATTTGTTGGTAGGTACTATTGTGTTTATGTTGGCTATATTAAATCAGATATTTGTTTGTAGTATTATAGTGTTTGTGTTGGCTATATTAAATCAGATATTTTTTGTGTAAACACTATAACACTACAAACAAATATCTGATTTATTATAGCCAACATAAACACTATAGTACCTACAAACAAATATCGGATTTAATATAACCAACACAAACACCATAGTACTACAAACAAATATCTGATTTAATATATCCAACACAAACACTATATTGGTGTTGGCTATATTAAATAAAATACTTGTTTGTAGTACTATAGTGTTTGTGTTGGCTATATTAAATAAGATATTTGTATGTAGTACTATAGTGTTTGTGTTGGCTATATTAAATAAGATATTTCTTTGTAGTACTATAGTGTTTGTGTTGGCAATATTAAATAAGATATTTGTTTGTAGTACTAAAGTGTAGTATTATAGTGTTCGTGTTGGCAATATTAAATAAGATA
>NW_013849281.1:0-370 GCF_000517525.1 Limulus polyphemus
AACATTGGGTCCCATCCTACGGGAGCTGATCAGGGACTATCTGATTTCTTGATTATCCCTTCCCTAATTAGACCATCTATGACCTTCTCTATCTATTGTTGCTTTGCTGGAGCTATTCTCCTCGGAAAGATCTTTATTGAATGGAGATTGCCTGTGTTTATTCTGTGCTCTACCAGGTTTGTGCATCCAAGGTCATGATCTCGTTTCGAAAAGACGTCAGCATAATTTACCAAAAGTTCTTTTACCTGAAGAGCTTATGATGATGACAAATGGGCTATGCTCTTCTTATAGAGGTCAGTCAAATATTCCGGAAATGTATGTCCTTTCTTCACAGTTGCATTCCTTGCTTTAACATTGACTGGCTCTACCT
>NW_013849282.1:0-371 GCF_000517525.1 Limulus polyphemus
TGAAGGACTTTGCAACTATAGCTGCTCCAATACATGATTTGACCAAAATAGGCCAGAAGTTTGAATGGCCAGTTTCTTGCCAGCATGCTTTTAAGAAAAATTGAAAAAATTGGCCTCAGCTTCACTTTTAAAGCTTCCAGATGTGATGCTAGTAATGTCTGGATTGGAGGAGTGTTGTCTCAGAAAGTGGGCGAAAATGAACATGTGGTGGCCAACTTCAGTAGGGTCCTGAGTCGACCAGAGAGGAACTACTGTGTATCGCGGAGGGAACTCCTTGCTATAGTAAAGAGTCTGACATGGTAATGCTGATGGAATGAGCCGAAGACCCTGCAAAAATGACTGCAGACATTAACTTGCAAAATAAGAGGTTG
>NW_013849283.1:0-369 GCF_000517525.1 Limulus polyphemus
GAGAACATGGTGTTACAGATACGCGAGAAAGCTAGGAACTTCTTGTGGTATTCTCTGGTGCTAGATGAGTCTACTGATCTCTCGAGTACGTCACAACTTCTCGTGTTCATTCGTGGTGTTAATTTGGACTTTCAGATCACAGAAAAGTTGGCATCCGTTTGCAGCATGCAAGGAACAACAACTGGAGAAGACATTTTCATAAAAGTGCAGAAAACTTTGCAAGGCTATAACCTTCAGTGGAATCAGCTTCAATGTGTTACAGTTGATGGAGGAAAAAACATGGCTAGAGTGAGGAAGGGTCTGGTGGGGCAGATACGAACTAAGTTGGAATATCCTCAACTCCCGGGCGCTCTGTTTATACACTGCATC
>NW_013849284.1:0-362 GCF_000517525.1 Limulus polyphemus
ACGAATATAAGCACTTGACGTCCAATGCGGTGGAATAAACTGCAGACCACGTGACCTTTTGACGTCATTGCAAGACAGCATGAGTTCTCTTTTATCTTCTAGGTTTGCCTTATCTCTCGTAAGCCTCTCAATCTCACTGGGTAGTATAATGAAACAAAAAAAAATTATTTATCTGTCTACCTCAATATATATACGTAAAACCACTTTGACGTAACTGCACTAACTTTAAGTGCTGAATGAGATATCATTTAAAATATAACTTCCTTACACTTGTTTTCACATGTCAAATTTCAAACTATTTGTGTACGGCTCGATTACAGACCGGTTTGACACCACAGCGTTGTTGCCCTAGCCTCCCCCCC
>NW_013849285.1:0-370 GCF_000517525.1 Limulus polyphemus
TATGTGTAAAGGCGTAGTGTGGGATCACCTAGCCTAGAGCCAAGTACATAAAATGTATCCTGAAGGTAACAATATCGACTTAATTTTAAACTTAAATCGTTTCTGAATTAAGATATCACCAAAGTTTTTAATAAAAAACAAACAAACCTCTTTAATTAACGGAGACTTTAAATTAAGGAATAAACACATCTTTTCCAGTTTTGTTGTCTATACATTTCATTTTATACTTTCAGTACACAGACTAACAACATTATTTGGTTATACTTTTGTTGCTAAGCAAGATGACATAAAAGCCATTGTTGAAACGTAGTGTTACCAAAACGCACTGGCTTTTCTATATATTAGAAATTGTTAACCTAACTGATTAACT
>NW_013849286.1:0-373 GCF_000517525.1 Limulus polyphemus
AATTACAAGAACAACGAACGCAACATTTTGACCAAGATACACTCCACAAATAGACACCATGGAGGCTACCTTAGTCTTCCAAAGTGCCACCATGGAAGTTACCCTAATGTTACTAAGAGCCGCCATAGAAGTTACCCTAGTGTTACTAAGTGCCACCTTGGAAGCTACCCTAGTGTTACTAAGTGCCGCCATGGAAGCTACCCCTAGTGTTACTAAGTGCCGCCATGGAAGCTACCCCTAGTGTTACTAAGTACCACCATGGAAGCTACCCCACTAGTGTTACTAAGTGCCACCATGGAAGCTACCCTAGTGTTACCAAGTTCCACCATGGAAGCTACCCCCCCCCCCCCCTAGTGTTACTAAGTACCACTAT
>NW_013849287.1:0-708 GCF_000517525.1 Limulus polyphemus
TACATTATTCAACCAGAAAATAATAGATAAAATACTAGAGGAGCACTCAGTAGAGTGCATACCTCAGCCACGCAGTGTTAATGCTATTTGGCTCTCAAAAAATATGAAAATGTGTCCATATGTCTATTTGGCACATTTCAGCTTAAGACAAAATGTATTATTACCTACATCACCGAAGGTGGACAGAGGTTGTTTTCACTCCTGTATATGTGTGTGTGTGTGTGTGTTTGTCAGCAAAATTTCTCGAAAACAGCTGAATGGATTTAGACAAAATTTGGTATACATTTAGACTATGACCCAACTTAAAAGTGATTAGTTTTTGAAGGGTCAAGGTCAGAGCAAGGTCAGGTAAATAAAAAAAATCTCTATCTGTTAACGTAATTTTGTTCTGTAACTCAGTCAAAAATGATTAGATTTTCATTAAACTTGATGGACATATGTAGAATATTATTCCTTATTGTCCTGCCAGAAATGGTTCATGTCCATTGATAATGACGATAGATTAAAGAACACATCTAACATGAGTAGGTCATAAGGTTCAACTTTTCTTAAAGTTTGATCAGCACAAGGTATAAGTATATAAACAAGATTACGACACTTATGATAAACAACATTGTTTATTGACAAAAAGGGGACATGGATAAACGTTTTGGAGTTCTATCAGATTCCATCTTCAGTATCTAAAGCAGATTAAAATGAATTTACATC
>NW_013849288.1:0-369 GCF_000517525.1 Limulus polyphemus
AAACATCGGCTCATGTAGATACGTAAATCTTGAAAGTCGAGTTGTTCAAAATTTGAAAATAGCGTTGATAACTGGACCAATTGTTGGTTGAGATGTTGCAAAAGAAATATCTGCTGAAGCTTTTTGCCATACGCTAATCATAGCAGAACCGTTTGGAAAATGATCTATAAGAAATAGTACAGCTTATAAAACGAGTCAGATTACCGTAGACCGGTAAGGCAATCACTGATTGGCATGTCCTTTAGCCAATCAGGAAATGTCACAAACCTACTGAAGGATGTGTAGATTGTATAGGAATTCTTTCTGGCGGCAAAGGCATGTTTATGTGTTTTAATAAAGGTGGCTTCCAAAGTATAGAAATGAAATGTC
>NW_013849289.1:0-370 GCF_000517525.1 Limulus polyphemus
AACCTTTAGCCCTTCTTGGTACAACAACTCCACGAACACCTATGTGTAACTCTAGTTACCGATATATAACCAACATATTCATCTTTAGCCTTATTTGGTACAACTACTCCATGAACACCTAGGTGTAACTCTTGTTTCCGAATTTACAACCACCATACTCATCTTTAGCCTTACTTAATACAACTACTCCATGAACACCTAGGTGTAACTCTAGTTACCGAATGTGTAACCCCCATACTCATCTTTAGCGTTATTTGGTACAAAAACTCCACGAACACCTAGGCGTAGCTCTACTTACCGAGTTTACAACTACCGTACTCATCTTTAGCCTTACTTGATACAACTACTCCATGAACACCTAGGTGTAATT
>NW_013849290.1:0-370 GCF_000517525.1 Limulus polyphemus
GGAAAAGAGAGAGAGAGAAAAAAAAGATGGAAACGAAAAGTGGCAAATCAAACTACAACTTAGCCGATTTGATGGCAACAATACAAAAACAGCAAAAGAAACAAGAAAAACGAGAACAGAAACAAGAAGAGAAACAACAGCAGTGGCAAAAAAACCCCGCAACAGTGGCAGCTCGAACAACAAAATAAACAAGGAGAGAGATTACAGCAGTGGTTGGAGGAGAAAGAAAATAAACAAGAAGAGAGGCTACAGCAGTGGCTGGAGGAGAAAGAAAATAAACAAGAAGAGAAACTACAGCAGTGGTAAGAAAATCAGCACCAGTGGCAATTGGAACAAGAAGAACAAGGAGAGAGGATGCAAATGGAAAATA
>NW_013849291.1:0-370 GCF_000517525.1 Limulus polyphemus
GTCCCTCTCCTGTTCTACCCTGATATCTATATTTGGTTCCACTTCATCATCATCAACTTCTTCAGTCACTTTGACTTCGGCTTGGTGACACCTAATTAGTTCAACCTCTCTTTTAACAGTTACTGGAACTTGGCCTTTGTTGTTCCCAAACTTCATTTTATCAAAATCAATTACAAACTTCCTCGGTAGTAGATAGTCCAATCCTAATATGCATTCGTCTTCCATGTCAGCCAAGTATACTTTTTGTCTGTCCTTTATGCCCAAGAGCTCAATATTCACCCACACTGGTCCCCACAGTCTTGTAGAATGTCCTGTCACACCACAAAGCTTCTGTATGGCTTCTGGTTCTCCTTCATGATCTAACACCTTG
>NW_013849292.1:0-370 GCF_000517525.1 Limulus polyphemus
TAGGGCGCTTGACTCGCAATCTGTGGGTCGCGGGATTAAACAAGGGCCTGGTATGGCCTGATAGTTAGAACGCTTGACTCGCAATCTGTGGGTAGCGGGATTAAAACAAGGGCCTGATAGTTAGGACGCTTGACTCGCAATCTGTGGGTTGCGGGATTGAAACAAGGGCCTGGTATGGCCTGATAGTTAGGACGCTTGACTCGCAATCTGTGGGAAGCGGGATTAAAACAAGGGCCTGGTATGGCCTGATAGCTAGGACGCTTGACTCGCAATCTGTGGGTCGCGGGATTGAAACAAGGACCTGGTATGGCCTGATAGTGAGAACGTTTGACTCGCAAACTGTGGGTCGCGGGATTAAAACAAGGGCCTG
>NW_013849293.1:0-614 GCF_000517525.1 Limulus polyphemus
GCAGATTGGGAGTGCTCAACTAGAGCTGACCATGCCAGACCAAATTATACTTGACTTAAAAGCCGTTTTCGTTTGTCACTCAGTCTTTAACTCCGAGAAGCGTTCCGAGATTCCTGTTATGTAGGAGAATGTAATGTTGTTGTTTTTTAAATTGAAGTTTCTGTTGTGTTTTGTTTTTTCAAATTGAAGTTTCTGTTGTGTTTTGTTTCTCCAAATTGAAGTTTCTGTTGTGTTTTGTTTCTCCAAATTGAAGTTTCTGTTGTGTTTTGTTTCTCCAAATTGAAGTTTCTGTTGTGTTTTGTTTCTCCAAATTGAAATTTCTGTTGTGTTTTGTTTCTCCAAAAAGTATTTATTGATTTTTCTTAAAACGATACGTTCTTGTTATGGTATTCATTTCACTCGTATTATGTTTTATTATTAAGGTTTTTTGTAATTAGTTGTTGTTGTTTCGTTTTAGCACAAAGCTACATGAATGAATACCTGCGCTCGCGTGGAATCGAACCCCGGATTTTAGTGTTGTAAGTTGGTAAACTTGCCGCTGACTCACCGAGGAATTTGTCATTTGTATGAAACACGTTAAACATTGTGATGGAATATTTTATGTTTAAACCCTT
>NW_013849294.1:0-494 GCF_000517525.1 Limulus polyphemus
GGTGTTTTGATTTGATCAGAAGATATTGAGAACGATATCAACTAAAAAAAAAGAAAACAACAACAACAACAAATGCAAGCCAAAAACATCTTCGAAACATAGATTCAGTGGACTGCATTATTCTCAAGTTAGCATTGTAGATAGGTAACATTAGCTCCATGCACATTTGCAAATTGTGCATTTTATCAGCTGCACAGCTAAAGAGAACAGTTAAAGGTACAATAAGTTACGTTTCGCCACCGTTAACGTGACCTCATCAGGTACTATATACAACAAAACACAACAAATTAAATACGCCTAATAGTGACGCGATACTCGTGTTGGACAAAGCACAGATAGCCCATTGTATAGCTCTTTATTTACCGACAAACAAACAAGTCTTTCTATCTTTTCCCTATAAGGCAATTTTGTAAGCTTTCTTGAATACAAAAATATTTACCAGATCGTCAGTTCTAATTATTTCATATCTAATACCTGAGGTTTTCACTGGTGGA
>NW_013849295.1:0-367 GCF_000517525.1 Limulus polyphemus
CACTACAGTACCACATTCTACTTAACTACAGTATAGTATTACATTCTACGTAACCACACTATAGTACCACATTCTACTTAACTACAGTATAGTACCACATTCTACTTAACCACACTACAGTACCACATTCTACTTAACTACAGTATAGTATTACATTCAACTTAACCACACTACAGTACCACATTCAACTTAACTACAGTATAGTACCACATTCAACTTAACCACACTACAGTACCACATTCTACTTAACTACAGTATAGTATTACATTCTACGTAACCACACTATAGTACCACATTCTACTTAACTACAGTATAGTACCACATTCTACATAAACACACTAGAGTACCACATTCTACTTAACTACAA
>NW_013849296.1:0-370 GCF_000517525.1 Limulus polyphemus
AATGTTACACCCTAAGGTGGCAACAACGAGGAATGTTACACCCTAAGGTGGCATCAACAAGGAATGTTACACCCTAAGGTGGCAACAACGAGGAATGTTACACCCTAAGGTGGCATCAACAAGGAATGTTACACCCTAAGGTGACAACAACGAGGAATGTTACACCCTAAGGTGGCATCAACAAGGAATGTTACACCCTAAAATGGCAACAACAAGGAATGTTACTCCATGAGGTGGCAACAATGAGGAATGTTACTCCCTAAGGTGGCATCAACAAGGAATGTTACACCTTAAGGTGGCATCAACGAGGAATGTTACACCCTAAGGTGGCAACAACAAGGAATGTTACACCCTAAGGTGGCAACAACGA
>NW_013849297.1:0-370 GCF_000517525.1 Limulus polyphemus
ACGGATGAGGGCGATGCTTTGGATTGGATTAGGCTTTGTTTTCGGTGCTCGTCGCTATTCTAAATGCTCTGGCTAACGAGTTCTTCCATCTCAATGAAAAACATTGAAGGCACCTTTCTTTAGAACGATGTGCCCTTCAATTTTGGTATCTCTTGAGAATCTCTCTATATAAATGCTCTTACTCGGAAAGTGCTGTAACGTATTACTCAAGTCATAAGTCTACACCGGTAGCGTAGTGCTATCGAATGGTGCCACGACTCGATACGTTACTGCATTAGCATCGGCACTCGTGAATATCACGAACATTATCTAGATAATGTGTAAAGTTTAGTGTCCTTCAGTGATAGAGATTAGTAACTGTACAGGTTTT